>NC_081522.1:37692619-37750119 GCF_030273125.1 Centropristis striata
TATGGTCAGGTTTAGGGCTGTATGTTACACATATAGAACACACACATATATAGAAAAGTCATCCTAGAGGAGAGAAAGCAGCTCCCCGGTGTACCAGAGGGACAGACTCACAAAGCCTGTGAGGTCCGGGGCTTGCACAGTCCCTGGTGCTACTAGGTTTTACACAGCATCAAGTCCACCTCCGCACGATTTCAGAAACCCAGTTTTTGAAAACATAGGCCTCCAGAGCAGAGCAAGGGATGAACTCAGGAGGTCGTGGCTGAGCACAGAGCACTATTCCTGGGCATGGTTGGCAGGATTGGGTCGGTCCAAACTCTGGTTCTTTTTTTTATTTTTATTTTTTCCCTCCCTTCTCTCAGGGGAGCGGTCGCGGATGGTCCAGGCCATGGGTGGACATGGGTGGCGGGACAGAACATAAGGAACTAAACCTGATATTAAAATGTGTTTTGGGTGATCAGATTGCGATCTGACAGTGCTTGACCAAATGAAAGTGCAGGTGTGAATGCACCCAAAGTGCACTGAGGACAGGTTGTGATCTGATCAGTTATTGTGACAACACTGTACAAAACCTGTTTTAAATCCACGTACAGCAGCTTCCAGCTCCGGCCTCTACACATCCAGACACACACAAACACACAAACATTTCCACGCAGCAACAAGAGAAAACTCCTCCAAAACGTCTCCAAGTTGCATTTTTAAAGTCTGTCCATGTTTCGGCCTCGTGACTCCACATTAAACTGCTTGTTTTCAACAAATGTCACCAACTTTAGCTGACAACACTGATGGCTCAATGTAACTCCTGCAACTAGCTTTTGAAAGTGAAAATTTTAAATAAATCCAGTCATGGAAAAAATTATTAGACCACCTTTTTTCTTAAATTTCTTGTTCATTTTAATGCCTGGTACAACTAAAATAACTCATAAGAGTTTAATTTAAGAGCTGATATCTAGACATTTTCCATGTTGTTTTTGATTTAAAAAAACAACATAATCATTATCAAGAAAACCATGGGAAATGTCTAGATAACATTAATTATTGTTGTTATTATCATTATATTTGTCCAAACAAATGTACCTTTAGTTGTACCAGGCATTAAAACAAACAAGAAATTGAAGAAAACAAGGATGGTCCAATAATTTTTCCATTACTGTATAATGCATCTATTTCAAAATGTTTCTGAGGATCTCGTGGGCTGCAGAAATAACCTCGATGCTGACAGGTAATCATATTTTCTCCACATTCGGGGATTCCCCGCTTTGCTTTTTCCTATTATTATTTCTATCTTTTCCTTTTCTGTCAGTCAGGGACTTTCAGACCCTGAAAGGTCTCTGCAGCTCTTTATCTACAGAGGAGACCACCTGGTGAAGGACAGGAGGGGACGTCCATGTCCTCACAGCAGAAGCTGCAGGACATGCAGGTTTATCACGGCTGCAGCCCTGAGACAGGATTAGGTTTCTGATCACACTGTCTGAGCCTTTTGTTTCTCAGCCCGACTGGAAAAAGGAATTTATGTGTTTGAAACATGTGTGACTGAAGGAAGAGAGAGACAAACAGAGACAGTCTCAGGATCTGGATCCTGGCCTCTCTACTGTATATTCCAGTGGAGCAGCACATTCCTCAGAGCAGACCACATGACTGAGAGAGAGAGAGTGAGAGAGAGAGAGAGAGAGAGAGAGAGAGAGAGAGAGAGACCATCCTGATTCACTATAAGAACCTACCAAAACTCTGCTGTGGTAAACAAATTAACCAGCCACCACAGGAAACACCAATCATGCAATAAATATTGCATTTAGGGGAACTAACTTACAACATTGTGAGCTAAAAAAACAAAACTAAAACTGCTTCTTATGTACACCAACTACCAAACATCCAATGTAGGAACCTCAATAAATAACCAGAGAAAGGGACTAAACAACTGTTTTTTAGTTCTCAGTATAAGTTCCCTAAAGTATGATGACCTAACTACTAGATATTCAATGTCAGAAAATTAATTAATATTCACTGTAAGAAACCAAATAGTCTCTGTTGGAATTAAGAAAGACTTTAGGTAATAATTAAGTTCCCTAAAGTGGCCGACCATAGGAAACTTAGAAAATGTACAGCCAAGGTAGGAAACTAAAACAGTTATTAAGTGCCCATATCCACTAAATATTAAATGTAGTCTAATGTAGGGAACTAAACATCTATTGTTTAAGAACTAATTCAACACCAACCATAACAAACTAGATTAAGAGCCAGTATAGGGAACTAAAACAACAGCAGAAGCCAATGTAGGTAATTAAAACAACAATAACTGTCGATGCAGGGAACTAAAATAACAATCAAAGACAATGTAGGGAACTAAAATAACAATAGAAGCTAATGTAGGGAACTAAAATAACAATAGAAGCCAATGTAGGGAACTAAAATAACAATCAAAGCCAATATAGGGAACTAAAACAACAATAGACGCCAATAAAGGGAACTAAAATAACACTAGAAGCCAATGTAGGGAACTTAAGCAATAATAGAAGCCAATATGGGGAACTAAATTAACCATAAAAGCCAATGTAGG
Organism: Centropristis striata; assembly: GCF_030273125.1. Classification (NCBI taxonomy): domain Eukaryota; kingdom Metazoa; phylum Chordata; class Actinopteri; order Perciformes; family Serranidae; genus Centropristis; species Centropristis striata. The sequence continues at coordinate 37,695,174 of NC_081522.1, forward strand.
GAACCAGAAAACTAAAATAACACCAACTGCAACAACCATGTAGCCAGTGTAGGGAACTAAAACTAACTCACTGTTTGTGAACTAAAAAAAAATCCTACCATAGACATACTATTTACAAAAAGTAGGGAACTAAACATGCTCAGTATGGCAACTAACTTAACAGCCACCATAGGAAATTCAAATTCAAGTGCCTAAAACAGACGCTGACCACTAAATATAGGGAGCTATATAAGTATCAGCTGCAGGGAACTAAAGAACGACACTGTAGGGAACTAATTAACACCAAATTACATAGATACTTATGAAGAACGTTTGTGAACGTTGTTTTATATTTTAATTTCTCTTGTTTTCTAATGTTTTAAGTTTCTGTGGGGATTAAAAACAAACAAACAGCAGGTTTACAATAATCAGTTGCACTGAGGAAACTTTCCTATTGTTTGTTTGAGAGGGAAAGAGAGAGAGAGTTTTTTTTTAACTAACCCGTGGATCAGATGGATGGATAATGGAGCCGAGAACAGACGACAAAAGGCCTCACAGATATTTAAATCTACTCTGAACCATCAAAGTCTCTGAGAGATAAGTCATATTAATATTCAGACACAGTGACGGACATCAGAGAGAAAATGTGGGTCAGCTGAGGAGGAGAGTCGCCCCGCAGCTCGACTCGACAGGAAACAGGAAGTTGCAAAGGAAGAGACCTTTATCAAAAGAAACACACACACACACACACACACACACACACACACGATCTACAGGATCTACACTACAGCTGACGTACTTCATCACAAAGCATTTAGCCACAACATGCTTTCTTAACCCTCAACAAGGCTTTTTTTTCTGTTTTTACATTCTCCTCTCTGTGTCCTTGTATTTCACTATAAATCTTTATAAATCCATATAAGTCCTGCAGCTCTATGGAATCAGCACAATCATGGCCAGAAGTGGGAACAACTCAATCATGTGTTTTTGCAGAATAACACGGTTAGAATGACAGAAATCATCCACTCAATTATCTCTAAGAGCTTATCTGAAGCCGGAGCCAATCCCAGCTGACAGTGCACGCTCTCATTCACTCCTACGGACAATTAAACCTGAGAACACGTGTTTGGACTGTGGGAGGAAGCCGGAGGATCCGAAGAGAACCCACACTGACACAAGGAGAACATGCAAACTCCACACATGAATCATAAAAAAAGTAAAAACACATGTTAAATTTCTCTGCTAAATATCTATTTTTGCATTCTAAAATAAATTCCAGCAGGGGGCGCTGACAGCGGCTGCAGAAGCATTTGGGTCGATTCATTTCAATACAAAATGAGAAAACTTCTCACTTGATTTATTACCTCAGAAATGTTTTTTAGACAACACTATGGTCTCAATCACTAATAAAAAAATCTTCAAGACAATTTGATGTTAATAGAGTAAATAATGGCCCCATTTAGAAGAAAATAGAAGATATAGAATTGTATGATTTGGGGCGGGACTAACTTTGATTGACAGGTCACTAACAAGGCGAGTCGTCATCAGGAGAGAAGCAGAGATGCTCACTGCTCCATCAGTTTCAGAAGGTTAGATAGTGTGTGTGTGTGTGTGTGTGTGTGTGTGTGTGTGCAGGTGTGTGAATAAAAAGCTCACCTCAGCGAGTTTGTAGGGCACGATGAGGCGCTCCCCGACAGTCACCGTCTTCCTGGTGGTCAGAGCCTCCAGCAGCATCTCCTCTTTGACCTGGAGAGGAAAACACACAGGGACGAGTCAGGAGGAAGGTTCAGGGTCATCAGGATGAAACAAACAGAGCAGAGCCACAGACCAGCACAAGGTTAACTGAGGTGAGTATTTTGAGACATGTTGGCCTTTATCTGACAGTTTAAAGTGATGAAGTCATGGAGCAGCAACGGTCCAGTCCAGTAATGTTTAAGTGCATCATTTTATCTCCAGGAATTTAATATCTCACATCAATAAAGCTGGAGGACTCACAGGAGACAGACTGTAAAAAATGGTTAAAATTGAAGCAGCAGAAGATGAGAAAAACGATCAGTTACTTGATTTTGTCAATAGTCGTGCTTCCATTAGGTACTTTACACGGATGCGTGATTCATTGTCAGACTGGATGCTGAGGGGTTAACATCTCCTCCTCTGACTGCAGCTGGAGAGACTGCTGCAGGAGGACTGGGCCGCTTGTGAGTGCTTTGGGACGGCGCCTGCTACTCGTTAAGAAGAGTAGGAACGCTAGATTTGTCGCTAGTGCTTTTTTGAAAAGAATCTCTAGAGCAGGGGTCTCAAACTCAAACTACCTGGGGGCCGCTGGAGGCAGTATCAAAATGACCAAAAAAAGACATATTTAAAAAAGACACAAAATGACCAAAAAAAATTACACAAAATGACCAAAAAAAATTACACAAAATTACAAAAAAAAGACACAAAATGACTAAAAAATACACAAAATTATTTAAAAAAGACACAAAATTACCAAAAAAAAGTAATTAAAGGGACCTTCCACACACAAAACGGTAAGTTGCCATTCATATAAAACTCAAATTTAACTTTCATATCAAGGTGAGGACCACAAAATATCATCACGAGGGCCACAATTGGGGGGCCCGACCCCCTGTTGGGAATCACTGCTCTAGAGGGTCTGAATAGTCACTAAATGTCGCTAAGTTGGCAACACTGCTTGCCGCTTTGTTTTTTTGTCACATTTCACATTTCCGTTGGTTAGTCGCTACAAAAGTAGAAACACTCAGCTGCTTTCCAAAAAGTACTCAGTGGAAACACGCCTAATAAGCAGCTCATTCTATACTTCTCAAGAATAATCTCCTTTAACTTTATTTTAATTGTGTGATCTTTCTGCTCTGTTTAAGCTCCTCAGGTAAACCACCAGCATCATCTTCATGGGAAAAAACTACTGAGAAACATAAAAGTTCTGATGACTCATAGTATCAAAAACAAGAGTTACTCTAACCACGACGAGTCTCAGCCAGCGTGTCACTAGTGGTGAAAGGCTGCTGAATGATGAATGAATGATTAATCACTTGTTTATTATTCTCAGTATCAATCATAATTCTCTGCTACCTTCATGTGTGACTGTTTAAAGAATCAACAACTCTTCTCCACGTCCTCCTACTGTACAAAAGTTAAAGCGAAAATAACCCAGATTCAGGAGTCATGAGTAAATCCCGCCCTAAAAACCTGCCGACCAATCAGGAGTCACCTACAGCTGTCAATCAAGACATCAAAGCTCCAAATATATAATTAAAACCAAACAGAAACATTTATTTGAGCTCTACTTTGAGTTTTCAGGGTGGCTCAAGTCCCGTCCACGAACATTAACACAGTTTATGACCTTTAATGACTTTTGACAATTTTTAACATCAATGTGACATTTTATCACGTATTTTATATACAGTAAAAGCAGTTTATCAAGAGACTTTCCAGAAAATTAACTAGATCACAGCAAACTTTACCCACAGATCTGATGCATTAATCCGGCCCTTTTACACACACACACACACACACACACACACACACACACACACACACACACACACAATCTCCTCCATCTACTGGGATTATGGGAGTGGGACGAACATCTGCTGCTGCTGAGACTGTGTGTGTGTGTGTGTGTGTGTGTGTGTGTGTAATAGTCTGATGTCTTCATGTATTAAAGGGCAGAGTGTTAATGTTACAGCTAATACCATTATGAATGTAGTTTTTGTCAGCTGGCTCCTTTATAAAGACTTTGACATTAACAGGCTCTGTGTGTGTGTGTGTGTGTGTGTGTGTGTGTGTGTGTGTGTGTGTGTAGGGGGGCTGGTGGTATAATCAGACTTCATTTCACACTGGCTGGTAATCCGTGGGCTGAGAGCGGAGCTGCTGATTGGTCTTTATTCTGCTGCTAACAGGCTCGTCTCTTTAATACCATCACACACACACACACACACACACACACACACACACACACAGTTGTAAGAACTGGTTTGGGGTCAGTGATTCTCAAATTAACCAGTTTTTTCTAGATCTGGAGCTGGATGGAGGTTTGTAGATGTTAAGCTGTGACAGATGCTCCACCAGCTCTGCCTCCACTGCTGCTTTAATCATCTCTCATCTAAGTCTTCTGTTACACGCCTCAATAAACACAAAGACTTTTAGTGAAGGCCCAAACACACTGAAAGCATCTGACCTGCACACCAGCCTATTATTTTATTGTTTTAAATGTCAAAAAAACACCAAAAGTGCGTCTAAAAGTTTTGATGCAGCCACTCAGACCTCGACCAGGTGACCAGAGTTGTGTTTTCTGCAGCAGCACTAACAGTTTGAGAGAGCTCAAAAGAGTAAACAGGTATCTATTGACTGTTGTTATGGTAACAGCTGACAGTTGACGTCCAAAGTGGTGCATAAGGCAAAATAAAGTTTGACTTTAGTGCATTAACCCTCCTGTTATGTTGTGGGTCAAATTGATCCATTTCAAAGTTTAAAAATAAAAAAAAAATAGTTAAAAGTATTTTTTCCGGATGAAACTTCTTCTGCTCGGCTAAATAAGTGTAATCAACATATAAAATGAAAATGGTTCATTTCTCATATTTGCATGTTTATATTACATAGATACTGTAGAGTACTGTACAGTAGAGGTGACTCATGTTAATTTATCAACTCGCGCAAAAAAAGGAAAACACTAAAAATGTATATATATATATATATATATATGTATATATATATATATTATATGTAGGTCTTTCCAATGTACATAAAAAAAAGTTTTAACGTGCATTTTTTATGAAAAACAAGTGAATTATCCTCATTGAACCTAATCTTTTAGAAGTAAAGAACCCCATTGCACTAAATATTGATTGAAATGATTGGTAATAGAGTTATTAATGAAATATAATAAAATAAAATATATAAACAATGTTATTTTTTAGTTTCTGACAGTTTTGGATAATTAAACAATATGCTGCTCCTGAGAAACGAACATAACAGGAGGGTTAAAATACAGAATTATTCTGCTCTTCTGCAGCAGAATAACTAGGAATGTACAACTGGGTTTGATGTTCAACAATGCAAAAAGCCATTTTGACACATTTTTTGCTTCTTGTTCTCCTAAATAAAGCCATAGGAGACTGTGGGAACCAACACATTTGTAATCAAAGATTTTAAAACACTGGAATTATTGTAGAAATGAGACAACGAGCCGTATCTGTGACAGACCGAAGAAAAACAGCTGTAAATGTCACCGATAAGGAAGTAAAACAGAAATCTGACAGGATTTTATTAATGTGTTGCCTTTAGAGGATTGTGATGAATGAACATATTTTAGACTGAAGTGGCTTCAGGCTCAGAAATCTGTTTTCAGATTCTGTTTTCAGATTTTCTGTTTTTTTATCAACAGCTGGAGGCTTCAGTGATCTGTGGCTCTCTGTGGACTGATCACTGAGCTCAGGAATGTTTACATCACTGGATCAGAGATCCGTCTGTCAGCCTTCATCGGCTCCTCTTCCTCTTCCACTTCCTCCTCTGCAGGAAACAGGAAGTCCTCCCTGTTTCAGTCTCATTCACCCATCAGTCTGCAGCCAGCGCCTCGTTAGCTTCTCATTAGCAAACACACAGTCACGTCCATCCTGTCCAATCAGCAACCTCCAAGTCTGAGCAGTCAGGCAAACTGACAGGAAGTGCATTAAGCTGCATTCTACCATAAATCCCAGCAGGGGGCGCTGACGGTGGCTGCAGAAGCATTTTAGTCCATTCATGTCAATACAAAATGAGAAAACTTCTCACTTGATTTATTACCTCAGCAATGTTTTTTAGGACAACACTATGGTCTCAATCACTAGTAAAAAATCTTCTTCAATACAATTTGATGTTAATAGTGTAAATAATGTCCCAATGGCTTTTATTTTGAAAGGACGAAAAGAGACTTGATCCTGTCAATCATAAAACTAACTCAAGTGAGATTAAACTGTAAAGATAACGTCAATGTTTTATGTTTTATTAAACTCAGTAATTCATGCTAACAAGGTTTGATATACTACGCTAGTTTTGCTCAAATTAATACTCTGTATTTCTGTGTTTAATAACTCTTATTGCAAGTGTCAGTTTGCAAACTGTAGCTTTATCAAACGTAATTCTCAGCTCAGTACAGTTAATTCCCAGAATTTTCTGTATGCAATGAACAAAAGAATCACATCAAACAAACAATGTTTGACTTGTGCTTTTTATTATTTTATCTCTTTTCTTATCCTGCTGTATCTTATTTTATCTTATTTGTATTTTTATTTCTATTTCCCTGTTTTAATTGACTGTTTTTTCAATTGTGTGTTGCTGTTTTTAATGTTTATGTAAAGCACTTTGAATTACCTTGTGTTGAATTGTGCTATACAAATAAACTTGCCTTGCCTTGCCTTGTCTAAATTCAACTTTTCAGCCAATTTCTCAACATTTTTCACTAATAAAGTTACAGTTTCTGCATGCATATTTCTATTAATGATCTCCCTGACGACACACACTGACTCCTGATTGGTCGACCCTCTTCAGTCTCACAGAAACAAATTAAAGATGCTCTCAGACTTTTTTGTTTGTTTGTTTGTTTGACTTCATTAAGCCGTGTTTGGTTTCCCCTTCTTTCTGAGCATCAAGTTAATTAAATTTTAAATGTAAATGCATACAAAGTTTCACCTTTTTAGCTCATTTCTCAATATATTTCACTAATTATTATCAAAAAATGTGTACAATTATTTCCTGGAAAACACAATTTTTCAAACCTGAAAAAAAGTTGATTTTGTGCCTAAATCTAACGGCTTTGCAGCATTAAGTGATTCAAACATTGACTGTGATTTAATTATAATGCCGTGTCATATTTTATAGGATTTCCTACAAATCACTCTGCAAAAATTCTATAAGAAATCATAAAAAACAAGTGGTTTTTCAGCCAATTTCGTCATATTTTTCCACTAATAAAGCTACAGTTTCTGCATGCATATTTCTTTAATGATCTCCCTGATGACACACACTGACTCCTGATTGGTCGACCCCCTTCAGTCTCACAGAAACAAATTAAAGATGCTCTCAGACTCTTTGTTTGTTTGTTTGACTTCTTTAAACCATGTTTTGGTTTCCTTTTCTTTCTTCTTCTTCCCTGTGAGAATGTTTTAGACGTCCCCGGGGACAAATAGCCGCTGCACCAACTAACAGACGCCCAAATAAACTGGGAGTTAAAACAGTAAGTGGAGCATGTGGGCAGCATGTGGCCGGACCTCTGCAGAGTCCCAGAGACCGGTCTGGATGTTAAAGGGGGACCCTCAGTCATAACATCCCCGCGGAGCTGCTGACAGCCGTCTCCGGCACACTTCGGACATTGTTTTGTCAGCGGCTCAACAGAGACATCCGGCCGATCGCTGCAGAGAGGAACAGGGACGGAGAGGTGCCACCGTCCCTCCTCACAGCAAACCAGAACAGCATGTTGGAGCTGACGAGTGTGTCTGTGTGTGTGTGTGTGTGTGTGTGTGTGTGTGTGTGTGTGTGTGTGGTCTGCACTCAGTGTCAAGAAACTCAGCACAACATCATAAATTTGTAAAAGCTGCGTTGCACGTCAACCCGTGCCAGGAAATGTTTTTTCCCCGTCTCTCGTGGTCTGAAGCTGCACAGCAGACTGGAGAAAATATACAGTATGTTTAGATCAAAGCCTCAGAAATGCTTTTTAAGTTCTGTTTTTGTTTGTGCAATAATACGACACAAATGAGGTTATAAAAATACACAGTAGAGAATAATTAAATGAAGAAAAAGCAGCGTGAGACCGTCCACGGAGCACGCAGAGTTTGACTTCTTCTGCAGAATGTTGCAGCTGAAACTGAACTCTGACTGAACTTTAATCACAGAGACAAAGTGACTGATCTGCTCCACAAATACAATTAGACAAGTAATGAGTGTTTTGTGTAAGGAAGGACGTGATTGGACGATCAGTGACCATCCAACGAGCGTCTGTTAGAGACGAGCGCTGCAGCCGACAGGAGCAAAAAAAAATACTAAGATACCGTCTGATATTATCCTCACAAGAGGGTTAATAGTTGACAGGAAGCCACACTTGATGATATATTTCTGATATATCTTATATAGATTAAACATTGCGGTTGATATTTAGCTGCAGAGATATTCTATATATGGATTTTTTTGATTTCTGGGAAAACAAATCCATAGTGAGTAAAATGTAACAGGAGCAACAACAAAGAAACAAGATACCTTCTGATATTATTCCTATAAGAGGGTTAATACTTGATGATATATTTCTGATGTATTTTATATATATTAAACATTGCAGCTGATATTCAGACTGCTGCTCCTGACAGGATCTAAAGTGTCCTGAACCAAACGGTTCTCAGGTTTGAGGCTCTCTGGGACCTGAAGCACCTCTTCATGCTGCTGTCAGCACAAGCTGTCCTCCACACAGAGAGGCTCTCTGGGGCTTTTTACCAGGCGGCAACCTCCAGGTCTGAGCAGGAGGCAAACCAGGAAGTGCCTTAAGCTGCATTCTACCATAAAAAAACGAGCAGCTTCCTGACTCAGACAGTCAGGTTTCTGTCTTTCAGATGAAAATATTCTGATAAAGGTTATTATAACTATATATAACTCACCTCCAGCAGCTCGGAGACGATGGGCAGCACCTCGGGGTTGACGATGTCGATGGAGTCGTCTCGGTAGGTTTTCTTCTTGTAGCGGATGTTTCCCAGGTGGAGGATCGCCGACAGCAGAGAGAAGATCCTGCAGAGAAACACTCGTTGTTTACATGTTTACAGTATGTTAGTGACTAAGATCCTGTTTATTTATGTGTTTACTGGGAATAAAAAGAGTTTCAGTGTTTATCATGTGAGCTTTCTGCTGTTGGATAGTTTCTTTATTTGGCAAATTGACATGCAAAAATGATCAAAATTAATATTATCCTTTATTGGCAAAGTCTGAATTTCAAATATATAGAATATAAGAAGGCTTCTGAGTTTTACAACATCTGAGAAATGCTTTTGTCATTTGTTAAAACCTGTGATATTGAAGAGGTTTTTAAAGTGTGACGTTACTGTTAAAATGTCTGATTTATTGTGAGAATTATGAGCTGTACTCTGTTTTATGTTTGCAATTTTTAATTCATTTTTTTTTTTTACTATTTTTTCCCCTAAATCTCTATCGTTTCTGGCTTTTTTAAAATTGTATTTTCTAGTGATATAATAATTAAAATAAAATTACATGAAGTTAGAAAAATAAAGTAAAATGAGATTAAATTAAGTTAAATTAAATTACAAATAAAAATATGTATGTATTTAATTCAATCTTTTTTTTTTTACAATTTTTTTCCTAAATCTATATCGTTTATGGATTTTTTTTCCCTTTCCATTTCTAGTGATATAATAATTTAAAATAAATAAATAAATAAAATTAAATAAAATAAAGTTTAAAAAAATAAAGTAAAATAAGATTAAATTAAAAATAAAAATATGTATGTGACTGTAGTCTTTTTAATTTAATCTTTTTTACCCCAAATCTATATCGTTTTTGGCATTTTTTTTCTTTTCTTTTCTAGTGATATAATAATTTAAATAAAATAAAATAAAATTTAAATAAAATAAAATAAAGTTTAAATAAAATAAAGTTTAAAAAAATAGTTAAATAAGATTGTATTAAATTAAATAAAAATAAATAATGAATAAATAAAAATAAAAATAAATAATTAATTAATTAAACAAAAAATTTAATTAAAAATGGAATTATAATTAAAAATTAAAATTATGTTTTTATTCTAACGTGTAAATAATAGGATGTGTCTGATCTCACTGTTTGCGTGTGCTGGGCAGGAAGCCGACCATCTCCATGGCGAGCTGCAGACGCTCAAAGTCGTGTTTCAGATCTTCTCCTTCCACCGTGAAGCAGTCCTGCTGGTGGCACACACACACACACACACACACACACACACACACACACACACACACACACACAGAAAGAGAGAAGAGACGGAGAGACATCAGCATCACAAAACATTCTTTAATGAATTTACACATAACCTAAACTGAATCCTGATTCTTTTGTTTTGTTTTGCGCGGCGTCACGACTTTGTGATAGATGAATCTTTCCCAGACAAATAAATGTGTGTATCTACTGTACAAGTGTCCTGCAGGAGATACTTGATATATGTATACGACACCATTGGTCTGTTTTTGCAAATTAACTCTCCTAACACGGAATTTAGTCGAGTTTGAGACACCTGATTCAGCCCACAGACATCTTTAACATCTTTACTGGATCAGACCAACATGGAGGCTGAATGTTGTGACGGTCGTCAGACTCAACAGATGATAAATCACTCAAAAATCGCTTTGAAGTGATGGATTAAAACAGCATGTCAGAGAAGAAATACATTCTTCTGTAGCTGCAGAAAAACAAACAAGTCTGAAACAAAGTTAGAGGGGAAACCTCGCTGAGTGGTTCTGTGTAACTAATATAACTGTGATTATAAAGGAGGAGAGAGTGTGTACAGTGTGTGTGTGTGTGTACGGTGTGTGTGTGTGTGTGTGTGTGTGTGTGTGTGTGTGTGTGTGTGTGTCCTCGGGCCCTCCGGTCGGTCAGCGTGTCTCTGTCAGGCTGTAATTAGCACATACCACAGCGAGCGGCCAGCGAGAGGAGACACAGGAACCCGTAATACTCTAACGCTCGGCTTTGTTTTCTGCTTTTGGCTCAGAAGTTGCAGCAGCAACAATTGCTCCGACTTCTCCCTGCGAGCTTCTCCAATTGCAACAAAGAGGTTTGGAGGTTGTCGATGCGCGGCGAGACCCGGGAGAAGTCAAATTGTCGGGTATGTTCGGACCTCAGCGCCAAACAGCACATTGTGATACGTTAAAGGAAGCAGAGAAAATAAAGAGAGGAACATGTTGGTGGGAAACCAGAACCTGCAGCGAGGAGATGATTAAGAAACAATCTGTTCTTCTTCTATTTTAAACAAAGAATCAGCTTTGAGTTGTGATTTTGTGCCGAGCTGACGCAGCTTTTTTTCAGCAGGATCCAGTGAGGAGTTCTCCTCCTGCTACTTACCGTCACTGGTTCCTGATTTATGTTGCTGGTTTTGAGCCAGAAACAGCATGCCACCCATAACTACCACCACCAGCCAAGAGACACCCAAAACAGGCACAAAATGCAGAACAGAACCCCGGCAGCCGCAGAACCCAGAACCAGACACAGCAAACACAAACAGCCACGACATGTTTGGTCTCTGGGATCCTCCAAAGAAACACCAAACACACTAAAACACACCAAACACACACTAAAACACACCAAACACAGCTTCTATTTCTGGCTCCAGACGTCACATCTGGAGTCTGTAGACACTTGTCACTGTGTGCGCCAAGTGTGTCTATTTACACACGCACAGGCACACACACACACGCACACACACACACACTGTAAACACACAGACCAGTGGTGGAGGTTAAAGGTTAAACGGGCCCAAAGGGCTGGTCAGATGCTCAGACAGCTGTCAAGAGCTGCAGAGTATGTGTGTGTGTGTGTGTGTGTGTGTGTGTGTGTGTGTGTGTGTGTGTGTGTGTGTGTGAAGACAGTGACATCATCTTCATGGACGGCGGGGTCACAGACTGATGAGGTCATTAACCCCTGAGGGAGACAGTGACTCAGCAAACAGTGACCGGTTGTGTAACAAACAACATGAGCGAGAGAGTAAAAAAAAAGTTAAAGGAAAAGTTGCACTTTCTGATTTCCCTGTAAGACTGAGACAAAAAGAATAATCTCACATTTTAGACTGTGTGTCCATCTAGCAGTAACATGTGGTCTGGGTCATCTGAACACCAGTGGAAACACTGTCAGGACGCATTGAGATCGGATGTAAAAAAAAACAGTTTTGGAGGTGGTTCAGGCCGCATGTGTCCACATTCAGATCGTAGTGAGAACTGGTCTGTGAGTCGCCCCTCCCCGAGGGGTCCTGATGATCCAGTGGACCTTGTGCATAAATGAGCACAGCCTCTTCCTCAGTTTGGCGCCTGAGCAACGGTCCAGTCCTGATATACCTCAACATCCTGTTATAGGCGTAAACCTGTTATGCACAATAACGTGTGTGTTCCTAAACACAACGCTTCAGACACCTTAACGTGTCACGTGTAGACTGAAACCACGTAAACTGTCTCATCGTCTCTCTTGGTGATACATGAACTGCTTTAATTGTGAAGCGAAGCGGCTGTTAAACTCAAAATTCATCATCATAAAGTAAATAATTATTTTGTACATTGAGACGAGCGTGCGCACAGGCATCCGTTACATTTGCACATGGCAGAATGAGAACCTTGCTGTTTGGTTTCCACAAACACTACAAAGAGTGTGTCTGTAGAATTGTACTTAAAGGAACACTCCACCGTTTTTTCATGTTAAAACATGTTATTCGGTCAAGTAAGATGAATTGATACAGACCTCTTGTGTCTCAATGCGTGCACTCAATCGCCCTGGCGCGCGGAGCTACTTGGCTAGCACTTAGCTTAGCCCAGTTCATTCAATAGGATCCAAACAGATGGACAGTTAGAAGCGACCAAACTCCTCCACGTTTTCCCTATTTAAATACAGCTACACGAGTAGTTAAACGACCAAGTATGGCGACACAAAATAAAACGTGGCGCTTTTCGAAGCGGATAAAAAGGATAACTATAATGTATGGCGGAATAGCACTTGGGAGCACTTCGACTCGGCGCAGTAATATCATCACTCCTGAAAAATCTTCTCCCCCTCCCTCTCCCTCTCACTTCCGTCAACAGAACCAACGTGAGCTGCACCAGGAGTAGTAGTTCGAGCAGAGCTGACGAAGTATCAGGTTGTAGGAAGATATTTGTGAACAATCATGGTTATAACGTGCATCGTAAAGGGTTGCGATAACAAGCAGAAGGTATATAGTGCCGTCATGTTTCAGAGAGGGAGAGGGAGGGGGAGAAGATTTTTCAGGAGTGATGATATTACTGCGCCGAGTCGAAGTGCTCCCAAGTACTATTCCGCCATACATTATAGTTATCCTTTTTATCCGCTTAGAAAAGCGCCACGTTTTATTTTGTGTCGCCATACTTGGTCGTTTAACTACTCGTGTAGCTGTATTTAAATAGGGAAAACGTGGAGGAGTTTGGTCGCTTCTAACTGTCCATCTGTTTGGGTCCTAATGAATGAACTGGGCTAAGCTAAGTGCTAGCCAAGTGGCGCCGCGCGCCAGGGCGATTGAGTGCACGCATTGAGACGCAAGAGGTCTGTATCAACTCGTCCTACTTGACCGAATAACATGTTTTAACATGAAAAAACGGTGGAGTGTTCCTTTAACAGTCACGCGGGTCTTCATGTCACATATTTGAGGCGTAGTTCACCGTGACGCAGCCGTCACGTAGGCGTATGCGCAACAACAACGTCTGTGTGACGCTCATCTGTCCATTGAAAGTGAATGTAATTTACACGCGAATGTTAGAGGTTTGATGTCATCACATAGACCTGGGGTGTCAAACTCAAATACACAATGGGCCAAAATTTAAAACTTGAATAAAATCGTGGGCCAACATTGAACAAATAAACCTTTTACTGGAGGGTCAGCTTTTGAAGTACAATAATAATATAATAATTTGGTATTGCCTCGCGGGCCAAATAAAATTACACTGTGGGACAAATTTGGCCCGCGGGCCAGAGTTTGACACCAATGACATAGACGATGTACACACGTTTTAGTATAGTTCGCTGGCGTAAAATGCCCCAAACACATATGGGCCCTGAAACGCGAGTCGTGATATGTGCCTTCGTGCTGTAATTTGTGGTACTGACACACGACGTCTTCTGCCGTTTATGTTGGAGAACTTGTTGATTTGAAGCCTAAACAGAATTAATTGTGGCCTTTTTCTGTGCCTAAAACTAACTAAAGTGAAATGTAACAAAACAGCGAGTGGGGAAACCTTCATGTCTATTTCAAAAGGCAGATAAACGGAGTAAAAGGCAGAACAGAGTCCTAACCAGCCACAGTTACAGGCTGATAGAGAGATATAATGATTTATCTTACAGAACCGCAGGATGAAAAAGCTTCTAAACAAGATACGATCTCATCAGAGAGCAATGGTTAGCTTCTGATGAAAAAAAAAAAGTTTTCTGCTGCATACAGTGATCCAGATATTTAGTCTGTGGTATTACAGGCTGCAGGTCTGTTACTGTGTCTGTGTTTCAGCCTCATCGTCTCTGACCAGCAGACTGGAGGAGACGAGGTGATTATGTGGAAATGTCACAATGGAAAATTCTTAACTGGATAAATGTGAAGCCAGAAAGACAATAAGAGCTTAAAAAAAGAGTGAGTGTCTTCAGAAAAACCTTTACTGGATAAAAGAACCATTAAAATAAAGTCAAAGAGTCAAAGTGAAGAGAAAAACAACTGAAGAGTCAAATTTAACCAAAGAAACTTCATCAGAATCCTTTAACCACAACAATCCCACTGACCAAACACACACACACGCACACACACACACACACTCAGAGGGAAGTTTCAGGATGTGAAGCTGATTGATCAATATTGAAACTTGAAGCATGTAATGAATTATTGAATAAAGATTTCTGCAACTTGAAGTTCAGATTCCAGTCTTTTACATTTCAGGGACATGGAGACTCTACAGATACAAAAAGATGTTTTTAGCAGCTATTCTGCTTCTATAACATGTTTTCTTTCTGATTAGAGGATTTTTTTTTTTTAAATCCACACATTTTGCTGTTTATGTGACCTGATGTTGGGTTGTAGATTCCTCAATTTATCAAAATGTACCATTAGATAATGTCTTATTTCCAAATTATTTTTTTTGTATAGTTTAGATTCCCTGGTATGCACACAAAATAGAGTGTACATAAATAAATAAATAAAAAATGAGATCTGTTTTTACAAATAAACTCTTCAAGTGTTTGTTTAAAGCTGTTTGTGTTTTTTTAAACAATTTTATTACATGTATTCCTGATCCCTGCTGACTTATATGACAAATAAAAAAAAAAAAATGGAAATATCTGTTTTTACAAATAAACTCTTCAAGTATTTGTTTAGATCTGTTTCTGTTTTTTTTTAAACAATTTAATTGCTCAAATATCTGTAATAGTATTGGACAAATTTATACAAACTTCTATGACAAATAAATAAATAATAAATAAATACAAATAGAGATATCTGATTTTACAAATAAACTCTTCAAGTATTTGTTTAGATCTGTTTATACAAATTTATACAAACTTATATGACAAAAAAATAGAAAACAAATAAATAAGTAGCTATGTCATTCTGCCGACAGTATTTTTTTAAAAACTACTTAAGCCTTAGATATTTAAATATATATTATATATTATATAAAGTGTGTGCAGATAATAAATGTAGCGGTGAGGAGGAATCCTGAACCTTCCCTTTAAAGACGGCGGCTTCCAGATTTGACGTCACCAACAAATCTCCCCACAGCAAAACATCCAAAGCCAAACAGCAGATTAAAGGGATTCCTTCATGTTTCATATTTATCTGATTAATCTGGAATATATAAAGTCTCATTTTGGCACTTTGAGCACCACAGGAATAATGAACTATAGTTTCATTATATTCAGATATACACTGTAAAAAATGTTAGTAGAAATTACAGTAAAACACTGTCAAATTGCATCAGGTTGTAAAATTAAACATTGTACATCACCGTAGTAGACACTTTTAATTACCGTAAATCAAAGAATAGCATGAAACTTTGAATTCTACTGTCATAAACTGTAGAAAACACATAGTTTTGCAGTAAATATAAAATTTTCATGTACAATTTATGGAGAAATGCCATGATGACACAATTACCCTAAAAGTAATGGGATTTTTCAGTAAAAAATTACAGTTTTTGCTGATATTTACATTTACATACGCTCACTGTATTTTTTACGGTGAAGTTCTGGCAACTACAGCTGCCGGTATTTTACCGTAAATTAAACAGATTTTTATTACAGTGTACATCTCCAACAGTCTGTAGCTCTCAAAACAAACCAGATGAGTAAATAACACCACAGAAAATATTCAGCTTTGGTTTGTGGTGTACTGTCCCTTTAAGAGGAGACACCTGCCTCATAACATGTTGAGATAAATCCAGTAAAGTCCTGACGTTAAAGGAATCCCTTTAAACGTTTTGTTCATGGACCAGCTGAGGTCAGCTCAGGTCGTGTGTGTGTGTGTGTGTGTGTGTGTGTGTGTGTGTGTGTGTGTGTGTGTGGACAGCACAGAGAGGCACCAGAGCACCACGAGCACAGACACACAGAGACGAGCCGCCGTGATACTGACCAGGTCGCTCTCATAGTAATTGTCCCAGTGGAGTTTATGAGATTTCTTTGTCATCTGGAAGCAGGGGAGAGCGTTACACACACACACACACACACACACACACACTGTTAATATGTGAGGAAAAATATGACTAATTCACACATACACACACACACCTCCAAGCTACAACAATTAAATCAATCCATGATCAGAGACGGCGAGAAAACTACTGGTTCACATTTCAGAAATCACACAATTCTTTTGTGTTTTGGTCTTTTTTGTCCATTTCCCACTCCTTTTCATCCTGTCTCTATATAACCTTAAAAAAAATGTTCACCATGCCATGTTATGATATCATGTTTTAAACACAGCCTCAACTCTATGACCTGATCATTAGTATTTCACTTTGACTGACATTTTCAACACAAAAACACAGAAAAACATTAGAAAATGATGTTTTCTGCTCAGTGAAGAATTGTAAATGTTGGTTCCAAATCAAATGTCTAAGAGGTGAAATGAGGAGAACATCTACAGGAGCATCTCAATAAACTAGAATATCATAGAAAAGTTTATTTATTTCTGTAATTCAATTAAAAAAGTGGAAATAACACATTATATAGATCCATTACACACAGAATGAAACGTTTCATGGCTCAATTTATTTAATTTCTTCTAATTATAATGATTATGGCCTACATTATTATGGCCATTTTCCATGGTTTTCTTCATAATAACCAAAATCATCATGAAGAAAACCATGTTAAATGTCAGATATCAGCTCTTAAATTAAACTCTTATCAGCTATTTTTGTTGTTATCATTATATTTGTCCAAACAAATGTACCTTTAGTTGCACCAGACATTAAAATGAACAAGAAACTGAAGAAAACAAGGATGGTCCAATGATTTTTTCCATCATTGTATAATGCAGAAAATGTCGCTTGACAAACTACAAAATTACATTATTTTAAAAAATCAGCAACTGACTGAAACTGAATAGTAATGATGCAAATTTAGCTCTTTATTTCATTCTTATTTTTTATTTATTTCTCAGTTATTATTTATAGATTTGGCTGACAATATATTGCATTGTTTGTATAATAATATATAACTTATATTAAAAAATGAAATGAAATTGTTAAATGATTATTAATTTAAATATTGTGTGTATGTGTGTTAAATAATTATTTAATGAAGTTTTATGTTTGCAGATATACCCCAAGAGCTACTTGGTGCACAATCCACATTTTTTTTACGTTTTATTGTTTTATAATAAACTCTTTTGAATCGTTTTGTTGCTGAAATGTGTTGAATAAATAAATTATTTTACATTTGACACTGTCCTGTTGTTTTTAACATTATAATTTACATTATTATCATTATTATAAAATTATAGATTTTTCAGCCACTACAGTTCTCGAGTTAATGTGTTTAGTTCCAGCAGACAGAAACAGAAACAGAATAAAATCCATCTGAGAGACGAGAGATAAATATGGATAATCAGTTTACTCCTCAGTGACACCGTGCACGTGTGTGTGTGTGTGTGTGTGTGTGTGTGTGTGTGTGTGTGTGTGATAAACAGCAGGCTCGCTGTGTGTCTCACACACGCTCAGACGAGTGTGTGTGCGACCGGCGGCGCTCGCTGCACGAGAGCAAGTCAGCGCCAGATTAACTCCCGAGTGTCGCTGTTGCCATGGAAACAGGGCTGCATAGTAACAGGCAGAAGATGAGGAGGAAAAGAGGAGAGAGAGGAGGAGGAGAGGAGGAGGAGAGGAGGAGGAGGAGGAGCAGAGATGAGGAAAGGGGGAAGAGAGGAGGAGGAGGAGATGAAGAAAGAGGAGGAGGAGAAGAGGAAGCAAGAGGAGGAGAGGAGGAGGAGGAGGAGAGAAATTAAGAGGAAGGAGGAGAGGAGGAAAATAGTTGAGGAGAAGGAGGACTAGGAGGAAGAGGAGAGGAGGGGAGAGGATAAGGAGGAGGAGGAGAGATGAGGGGAAGAGGAGGAGAGGAGAGAAGAAGAGAGTTGGGGGAGAAGGAGGAGAGGAGAAGGAGAAGGAGGAGGAGGAAGAGGAAGAGAACTAGGAGAACAAGAAGGAGGAGGAGGAGCAGAGATGAAGAGGAGGAGGAAGCAGGAAGAGGAGAAGAGAGGAGGAGGAGGAGGAGAAAGAGGAGAAAGAGGAGGAGCAGGAGGAGGAGGAGGGTTTGTTGTTGTGAGGATAATAAAAAAACTTTTTAGTTGAAGCCAAAAAGAACAAAGGAGGATTTTTTTTTTGCCTCCTGAGTGAAAACGGGAAAACGAGGGAATCTGAATCCTCACACATCTGCTGCCAGCACACACACACACACACGCACACACGCACACGCACACACACACACACACACACACACACACACACACACACTGAGGATGATCCAGTTCTGGTTAAGGAGTAAATAAGAGAAATGTTCCTCGGCGTCTCGGCTCCGTCAGGTTTTAATGATAATGTTCTTTTCTCACATTAAGACAAACGTTCCCCAACGAGAAGAGAAAAAAATGATTTTTACGACTTCAAATTAATTCTTTGCAGCAGTAAAAGTGAAAAGTCACTTTGGGTTTTATGCAACAATCAGTCACACAGACAGAATGTTTTTATCGGCACCTTCAGCTGATTAAAGAGTTCTGGCATTTAAAAAATCTCCTCCAATTTAAACGGTTAATTCTGTTTAGTGGAATATTTTGTGTCGATTTTTATTGGTACCTAATTCAGCCAGGATTTTATTTAATTTTCTAATCTTTTTTCCAGTTAAAAAAAGGTTCCACAAACACAAAGAGCATTATTAGAACATTAAAGAACATTAATTATTGAAATTTTACCTATTCCTAAACTTAATCTACTTCTTGTACCATTTTATGTACTAATTTTATATACTTTTTTTCTTATTATCCTATCTTATCTATTTATTTTCACTCTTTTTATTTATTTATTTTTATTATTTATTATAAATATTATTTAATTTTATTATTTAAATATTTTTATTTATTTTCCCTTTTTTCTGATTGTGTGATTGATAGCAAAATAAAAAATGTATATATATAAAAAATAATAATAAAAAATATAGATATATATATATATGTACATTATTTTACATTTATTTTTTCCCTTTTTTCTGATTTATTTATTTATTTATTTATTTATTCTCCCCTCATGTTTTGTGTGCTGATGTTTATTATGATGTCCCTTATGACAAGCTCAAATAAAAAGTAAAAAAGAAAGAAATCAGGACATTTTAAAGAGCGAGGCAGCCATCACTTTCTCATGGAATCAATAACAATAACACACATCCTTTCTCCTCTTTTCTCCTCGTTCCATGGTGGCAGAAACAGGATTTTTATGGTTTGACAGGAGACAGAAACATTGATTTCATCAGACAGGAGCAGCAGAAGTTACAAACAAACTTCCACAATCTGTCAAACCTGCAAAAATAGATTTATTTGCGTCGTTTCAGTGCAAAACTTTCATAGAGAAAATATTTTTTTGTTCAGAAATGTTGGAAATAAATGTGTTTTTGCAGGTGAGACAGCGTGCCGGAGTCTGAAACTTTTAATGATCTGACAGAAAATACAACAAATATATTGATGTGGAGATTTGAGTAATTGTATTTCTTTATGATCTGAACTGTGCGTGTGTGTTCTGTGTGTGTTCTGTGTGTGTTCTCTGCTGTGTGTGTGTTTGTGTGTGTGTGCATGTATGCATGCATTCGTGCATGCGTGTGAGTGTGTGTGTGTGTGTGTGTGTGCGTGCCTGCCTGCGAGTGTGAGTGTGTGTGTGTGTGTGTGTGTGTGTGTGCGTGCCTGCATGCATGTGTGTTTGTATGCACGTGTGTGTGTGTGTGTGTGTGTGTGTGGATGCCTGCCTGCCTGCGAGTGTGTGTATGCGTGCATGCGTGCATGCGTGCATGCGCGTGCGTGTGTGTTCTCTGTGTGTGTCTGTTTACTGTGTGAGTGTGTTCTCTGCTGTGTGTGTGTGTGTGTGTGTGCTCTGACCTGGTTGAGGTAGTGGTACTCCTCAGGTTGCAGCAGGTGGAAGGACTTCCTCTCCTCTTCACTGGCTCCAGCCAGCAGGTAGTAGAACACATGGTAGTTCCTGCAGACACACACACACACACACACACACACACACACACAGAGCAGGTCAGAGGGTCTGACTCACAGAAAGACATTTTAGATTCTCCATGAGGTGAAGAGAGGACAGCTCGGGGAGGAGAGTCCATTCAAAGCTTTAGACTAAAGAACAGGGAGAAACTCTCAACTTGTAACAAAAAAGTCACAGCTTTCAACCGGCTGACTCACACACAATTTTTAAAAATTGTGCTTTTCTTTCAGAAACAAAACTAAAACTGTGCTGTAGTTGAGATGAAATGAAGGCTGAGACTGAACAAAAAAAAGACACAAAATGACCAAAAAAAGACACAAAATGACCAAAAAAAGACACAAAATGACAAAAAAGACACAAAATGACTAAAAAAACCCACAAAATTACCCCCCAAAAAGGACATTAAATGACCAAATTTACAGAGCTGACTTCCAAAATGATTTGGCGACCCCCAGAAATCCTCTCACGACCCCAATTGGGGTCGGGACCCCAAGGTTGAGAACAGCTGATCTATGTAACCTGCAGAGGAATCTGTGATAAAATCTCAACATGTTAAAGATGTGTTAACTACATGCAGAAATAATGCTCCAGGTTGTTCTCTGGGCCGGGAGGTAGAATAATAAATTGGCTGAAAGTCACTAAGAGAAGAAGTATTGCAGTGGTGAAACTCTGATACAGCTGTTAATAATCCTCCGTTAGTGAAGCTAACAACTCAATATATAAACAAACTAAACGACTGATGAATTCAGACAGAAACAGCTTCTTAAAGTCATAAAGTGTGACAGCATCTCTGAGTTTTATCGTCCTCCTCTGACTCTCAGTCTGTCTTCAGGTCTGAGCCGTCTGGGGGGTCCCGGCTTCAGTTTCTACTCTATCAATATGGCCGCCAGGGCCTGTCGTCAGGGGTAACAGGACACCTCGGGACACTCGGGGTCAGACGGATTAAATGACCGGAGGACATTATTCTGTCCTCCAATCACAGAGATAAAACACCAGGGGGACATTTCTATGGTTAAATCACTGTCAGCTGGGAGAGATACGAGGACAGAGACAGAAAATGCATATTATAATGATTTTATAATGATTTTTTATTGATGATTTTTGATTGATGATTTTTTATTTATAATGATTTATTTATTATTTTGATATTTTTTATCTAGCTTTATTATTTTGTATTGTTATTATTATTATTATTATTATTATTATTCCTTTTTTCTTTTTTATGTGAAGCATGTTGTGTTACATTTCTCTTGTATGAAAAGTGCTTTACAAATAAAGTCTGATTGATTAATTATAATGCATGTGTTTGCATGCTGCAGATGAATCTAAAGAGTAAAAAAGTGTCTCATAGTGTCTGAAAACAAGAAGTGAAACCAGACACGTTCTTTAAAATAGCTCTGATGTGTAATAAGTATTAAAAGAATCATGTCCTGTTTGCATAAATGACTAAACTCAAGAGGAAACGTGACAGAGACACCTGATCCTCTGATCACTCAGCCTGCAGAGGAAATGAACGCTGCTTCAGTATTAAGTTCCATCAGAGCAGAAATATGGATCTGATATCTAATCTCCTAAACAAACCAGAATATGGATCTGCTCCTTTTCTTATTTATGACTGCACCACCGTGCTTTAGGAGTTATTAATTTTCATCTTTTCAAGATTTTTTTAAACGGAAAAAAACGTTTAACTTGCAAGATCAGGAGGTTTAAATCAATTTCGAAGTGGATCTTTATTTCACAGACAAGCAAAAAATGCTGTTAATATGAAGATGCAATGACCACATTTCAAAATTTGTGTAGAAAGTCAAAGTTTTGCAGCTTTTTTTTGCAACGGAGTGCATGCAATAATCATAAATCGACCTGCAGAGGAGTCCAGGATAAACTCTCACCATGTGACCATGTCAGAATGTGTTAAATGCAAACAATAATCTGCCCAGACGCTGTGTTAGTGAACCAACCAACCAGGTGATAATATAATAATAACAGCAAATGATGCAGATCAGACTGAGCTGGACTCACCTCTCGTTGTGCTCCTGGTACACCAGACGGGATTTCTCCAGCAGGTACTTCTCCACGTACGCTCTGAGATTAAAACACATTGAGCACATTAACCTGGTGATAGAAACAGCTGGTATTTGGTTTAGAAAGTTTATCTGCAGACTTGTGTCATTATGAAGATATTAAAAAACAGAAGAGAACAATAAAACAGGCTAAAGCACTGGTTCTCAAACTTTTTCGGTCATTTCCGACTTTGGACAAGGAGGAATTTTCTAGTCCCAATCGCCCCAACACAACGCTAATGAAATACGCGGATGTCTGGATAAAGACAGGCTTAAAAAGAAAATGTCCTCCTGTTTGGCGCGCCCCACATGTCACGTCTCTATTCCCCACCAGTGGGACGCGCCCCACACTTTGAGAACCGCGGGGCTAAAGGGACTGTTAGTTATCGAAATCTATGAATTTTTAATAATTTGTGAGATTACACTTTTTAACTAGCCTGTCTGATTCATTCTGTTTCCTTCCTCACATGAGGAAATGAAAAGCTATAAATAGCTGTTAGAATTAAAGTCTTCTTCATCATGTTAAAGGTCGGTTAGTGAATCTGAATCTCCTCACTGTCCACCAGCTCTCTGTTCTGTGTGTGTGTGTGTGTGTGTGTGTGTGTGTGTGTGTGTGTGTGTGTCTCACCCCCTCACTGTGCCACTCTCCTGGTAGTTGACCTGGATGAACTTGCCGAAGCGGCTGGAGTTGTTGTTGTGGGCTGTCTTTGCGTTCCCGAACGCCTGCAGAGAAAAAAACAGAAACAGATCAGCAGGTGGACAGGTGAGAACAGGTACAGGTGTGTGTGTGTGTGTGTGTGTGTGTGAAACTGCAGCAGAAGGACAAACTGCTCATCAACACGTTATCAACAAACAAAATCCAAAGTGAAAAACGTGTTCAGAACTGAGGGGAAAAGAGTCTGTAACAGAACAGGAGGCTCAGGAACACACACACACACACACACACACACACACACACACACACACACACACACACACACTACACTACACTACACACACAGGGAGTCATCATTAGAGGCCCCTGAAGGACTCATTCAGGTTCTCATTAGGAGTCTCAGGGGCTCCAGTGAAGCGAGACGAGAAGAGGAAAGGAAAGGAAAGGAAAAGAAAGGAAAGGGAAGGAAAGGAAAGGAAAGGAAAAAAGGAAAGGAAAAAAGGAAAGGAAAGAAAAGAAGAGGAGGAGAGGAAAGGAAAGGAAAGGAGAGAAAAAAGGAAAGGAAAGGAAAGGAAAGGAAAAAAGGAAAGGAAAGGAGGAGAGGAGACAAGGAAAGGAAAGGAAAGAAAAGGAGGAAAGGAAAGGGAACGAGGAGAGGAGACAAGGAAAGGAAAGGAAAGGAGGAGAGGAAACAAGGAAAGGGAACAGGAGGAAAATAGAGAGGAAAAGAAACGAGGAGATAAGAGGAGAAACAACAGAAGTGGAGAGATAAAGAGAAAAACATGGAGAGTTTGGGAAGTGAAACAAAGATGCTGAAGAAGAAGAAGAAGGAGAAGAAAGGAGACAATGAGAGGAGAGGAGCTGAAGGCTGAGGGGAGGGAAGGAGGGAAGATCAACGAGGACACAGGAGACGATGAAAGAGAAGAAACGGAGGATGAGAAGAAAGGAAACGAGGACAGGAGAGGAGATCAAATGAGATCAGGAAAAGGAGGTGAGGTTAGAAATTAAAAATGTAAAGAGGAAAACAAGAAGAGAAATGTGAGAAAGAAAGAAATATTTTCATTGGAAGAGGAAGAGGAGGTGAAGGGAGAGGAGAGGAGAGGAGAGGAGGAGGAGGAGGAGGAGGGTTCAGATAATTGATTGTGTCTGCTGCTGAGGAATAACACGGTTTATTAAAAGTTAAATCTGCTCCTGAGCCGCTCTTTGATCTCTGAGATGATTCATTCAAAACGTCCCCCAACACGACCTGACACACATTCAACCAGCCAATCACAGCGCAGGAAACAATCAACCAGCCAATCACAGCACAGGAAACATTCACCCAGCCAATCACAGCGCAGAACACAAGAACACATTCAACGAGCCACTCACTGCGCAGAACACAGGAACATATTTAACCGACCAATCAGAGCGCAGGACACAGGAACTAATATAACTTTATTACGGTTTATTGTCTACTTTAAATCCATCTCTCTTTCCTCTCCAGCAGATCTCTGCTGGAGGGATTACTGCCAAGAGTCAGAGAGCCATGTACTGATGATGAAGAAATGCAAAATGACAAAAAAGAAGAAAAAAACATAAACCAACCAAAAGAGACACAAAAGGAACAAAAACAGATGTATAACAACTACAAAAAAAACCCAGACAGAATGACTAAAAAAGAAGAAAAAAAAGGACAAGAAAGATACAAAATAACTCCAAAGAGAGACAAAATAACCCCAAAAATTACTTTAAAATAAAACAAAATCACCACAATAAAACAAAATAACAACAAAGAGACACTAAATGACCATGAAAACATGTTTGATGATGACAAAAAGACAAATCGACTAAAACAAAGACACAAAATGACACAAAAGTGTCGTTTTTACAGGAAAATGTTCTTCCTGCAGAGATCCAGTGAGCAAACTGTCAGTGACACAAAACACACACATGGAGCAATGTTTGTGCTGCATGCTGTGTGTGTCATGTGTGTGTGCATGCTGTGTGTAGTGTGTGTGTGTGTGTGTGTGTGTGTGTGTGTGTGTGTGTGTGTATGTGTGTGTGTGTGAGTGAAAGAGATTAATGAGCGTGCAGCGTCTGGATGATTTAGTGTTGAACTCTGCTTCATGGTCAACGCCTGCTGAGACCACAGCACAGGAAAACACACACTGAGCATCTGTGATTACTGTGTGTGTGTGTGTGTGTGTGTGTGTGTGTGTGTGTGTAACATGTTAGTGTAGAAGGAGGGAGAAGGTCGTGCATAAGAAAGAGAGTGGGCTGTGTGCATTAATCTTTCTAATCTCCAGGAGGGGGTGACAGCAAAGTCTGACTGCATAGAAGTCTATGAGAAAATGAGCCTACTTCTCAGTTAATTTATGACCTTGGTCGATTTCAAAAATCGCTTTGTTCAATGTTCAGTTGGACTAAAAGACACTCTAAGGAGTCGGCTGTTCACTTGATAATCAACAAGCTGGGGATCCTTTCAACTATAAACAATAAACAATATATATATATTTTTTAAAGTTTAGCGGTTTGGTCTCATAATTTTGACCCTTTCACTGTATTTTCACTTAATGACAGTTTATTTGAACGTTTTGTTCGTTAAATGTCTTGTTCAGCGTTTAGTTGGACTAACAGACACTCCAAGGAGTCGCTGCTCAGTTTTCTGAGGTCAATAACGAACATTTAGTTTTTGTTTTTTAACATCCCAGTTAATGCTAACATGAGTCAGTCAGGTTGAGGTGTAGAGAGGCTGTAGTCAGTGATCAGATCCCTCTCCTCCTCCACAGTCCAAATATGGTCTGCTTCCTGTATCGGAAACAAGATGGCGACGAGTGTAACGCTGAACTCGATGCCTCAAACAGGCCACAAACCAACAGGTGACGTCACTATGTCCATTATTTATATACAGTCTATGTTGGAGCCTTATGTTGTACAGAAATAACCGACTTCAGGGTTAAAAACAGCTCGCCATATCGTCCACTCACACAGATCACAGATCAGCGATTAGCCGGCATATGTTCGATTTATGTTGAAGCAAATGTGCTGACTGCAGGGCTTAATCCTGCTCTGCTCCGTGTGTGTGTGTGTGTGTGTGTGTGTGTGTGTGTGTGTGTGTGTGCCTCCATACTGACAGTATGCTAATGCTGCCTATGCTCGGCGCTCGGCCTGCGGGCTCTTCCACGCTGTCACTTTGCGTTAGCCGGTGGTTGGTGCGGCTGCAGAGCGAAGCCGGCAGAGCTGCTGCTGCTATTCCTGAACACCCTGTCATGTTTAGAAGTGTTGAGGGGACCCGATGTGATGTTAATTAGCATGTCAGGACTTTCTTCAGAGGCTAAAATCAGCTTAAACACTGAAGCTAATAACTCGCTGCTCTTTTCCCTCTTTGTCTCGTTCTCCCGCTGCAGCGTTTCCCCAAACACGCTCAAAATCCGTTTGGTGACCTAGATAATGAAAACAAGTGGAGACGAGCCAGAACCGCCACCGCCGCCGCCGCCGCTGGCCAGCGTCCATCAGCTGGTTCCTGCTGTGGAGTGAGTGGGTGAGAGTGATGACCAGGTGATGCTGACGGACTGACGGCTGGTTACAGCAGCAGGTTTATGAATATTGAGGTCAAAGGGAGCGTTATGTCCTTTATGGATCAAACCAGCTGTGAGCTCCATCATGTAAACAGGACCACCGATATAATACAGTCATGGAAAAAAATATTAGACGACCCTTGTTTTCTTCAATTTCTTGTTCATTTTAATTCCTGGTACAACTAAAGGTACATTTGTTTGGACAAATATAATGACAACAACAAAAATAGCTGATAAGAGTTTAATTTAAGAGCTGATATCTAGACATTTTCCATGGTTTTCTTGATAATGATTTTGGTTATTATTAAGAAAACCATGTTAAATGTCTAGATATCAGCTCTTAAATTAAACTCTTATCAGCTATTTTTGTTGTTATCATTATATTTGTCCAAACAAATGTACCTTTAGTTGCACCAGGCATTAAAATGAACAAGAAACTGAAGAAAACAAGGGTGGTCTAATCATTTTATGACTGTATATGTGTTACTTTTCAGAATCCACATACACTACTCTTCACATTGAATATGTGATTTAAAAAAGCACAAATAATGCAAAGGAGTCAGACCTGCTTTCAGTGTGTGTGTGTGTGTGTGTGTGTGTTATTAATTATGCATTTGCTCTGTCACTTTCTGACCCTGCCGCTCAGACCTATGGTTCACAGTCAAAGTATAAATAAATGCAAATGCAGCATCATTGGAATTTAAGATTATTAAACATCAGGGGAACAGTCTGAGGATTTGGAAATATATTTCCTAATTAATTCATTGCACAAAAAAAGAGATTGCTAATGATATTATAAGGTCAGGACCTTAACAAGGTCAGAATATACACTATTTACTCAAATTAATGCAACTGTCAAATAAGCCAGATGCTGATATCTAAGCGTCTACTGAACAGGTAACCCACTGTCTACAATTTTCAACTGTCCAGAGTTTACTATTTCAGAGTCTACTGAAATATTTACGTCTCCACCCACATCACAAAAACCTGCCTGCCTTCAGTGTACACTATGTTGAGTAACAGTTCATAAATGATACATGAGACATTTCCAGCATCTCTCTCTGAGTCTGCAGCTCACATCACAACACAGCGTCCGTGATATTCACTTCCTGCAGAGACAGTATCATGTTTGTCTGTTATTTCGCTTTCTGCATGTAAATATGGTTTTAAAAACAGCAGGTGGGCAGAAAACGGCTGAGGCTTCTTCTGCTGATTCACTCTGACAAACAGAAACTGCAGCAGCATGATGCTGCAGCAGCATTAGTAGCAGCAAAACTAGCAGCAGCAGCGACAGCGTGCAGCAGCAGCATGATGCAGCAGCAGCAGCAATATTAGTAGCAGCATGATACAGCAGCATTAGCATTAGCAGCAGCAGCATGATGCAGCAGCAGCATTAGCAGCAGAAGCAGCATGATGCAGCAGCAGCATTAGCATTAGCAGCATGATGCAGCAGCATTAGCATAAGCAGCAGCAGCATCATGCAGCAGCAGCAGCAGCATCAGCATTAGCAGCAGCAGCATGATACAGCAGCAGCAGCATTAGGCAGCAGCATAAGGAGCATTTGCAGCAGCAGCATTAGCAGCAGCAACATTAATATCAGCAGCAGCAATATTAGCAGCAGCATTAGCAGCAGCAGCATGATGCAGCAGCAGCAGGAGGGTCTGCACGCCAACGCCGCATCACTCCAGCTTACACCGCACGCTGAAAGATCCCGTTAACAGATACAGTAAATGCCGTCAGTCACACAGACACATCCAGGCTTGGTGGGAGACACTAACCCCATTTACTGCTTCATTTAACAACTATAACATGACAGCAGCACACTGCCAAATACATGCTGCACGCATGAACAGCTCCACGTGCCAAACTGACAGCTTCAGCTTCAGCTTCAGCACCAGGAACAGGAACGCCGCAATATGGAGACTAAAACACACACACAATCATGAGCTCTGCACCAAAACTGTAAAAGCTGTTTCATTTTAAATGAGAACCAGAAAGAGAGAGGGAAGATTTTTTTTCTCTTATTAGGGAAAACATTTCTTAAGGAATTTACTATGAACGTGTTTCTGCTCCGTCCTCTAATCAAAAGCTTCCTCTTTCAAAGACGTGTTCAATAGTTTGACTGCTTATTGCTGGTTTACTCCAGAGCGTCTCACTTCAGCCACTGGGCCGTTATTAAAGCAGACGTGAGAGGGACGTACAGACAGACAGTCACAGCAGGATGTGGAGGGTAAAATCTGTTCATCCAAAGTGTAGCATGACAAATATTTCACATGCAGTCAGCCGTTATCTCAGTTTAATTCAGGGCTGCATATTCTGACACTACAGCTGCATCTCAATACATTAAAATATGATGGAAAAGTCCATTTACAGTAGTTCAAGTCAAACAGCCCCAACCAAGTACTGAGTTCATATACAGTAGATGGACATACTTTTCCATATTAAACATACTTTTTAAAATTGGTCTTTTGTAAATAGTCAAATTTTTTGAGACACTGAATTTTAGGTCTTCATTAAATGTAAGCCATAATCATTATAATTAGAGGGAATTAAAGAAGTTAGGACATGAAATGTTTCATTCCATGTGTAATGGATCTATTTAAAGTGTTATTTCCACTTTTTGAATTGAATTACTGACATAAATAAACTTTTATGTGATATTCTAATGCCCGTGTTTATACTAATACCAAAACAGAACCTTTTTCTACAAATGTAGAAGTGAAGACCACGCCTCAAACACAACAGGAGGCGACTTCAGCATACCCGACCCATCACCTTCCCCTCTGACTCTCTGAGCAAACAAGTAGGAAAAAACACAGGAGTTTCACCCAGGAGACCACTGTTTGTGTCCCGAGTTACGTTACATATGCATCAAGCAGTGAACAAAAAAGACAATCTTTTCCTAAACACAACCAAGGAGTTTTGTTGCCAGAACAGATTCTGGTAAAGTCTGCAGTGCAGCTGGACTTCTGCAGGAATAAGGTGCATATCTTTGTCTAAGATATCATAGGAACTGTTGCACGAGGACGACAAAGTTGAATCTAATCTCATCATGGCTCTCATGATTTAATGCATTTGCATTTATTTCAGTTTTGCATAAAACAAGCATCACTAGAATAAATCTGCACATTACAGAGTGACTTTATCCAGAAGTGGTTGTGTTCTGGGGGCAGACTGAGTTCAGCTGAGCTGATCCGCCTCCGTCTCTTTGCTCTCCATCTTTCCTCCTCTGTGTCTTGCTGTTAAAAATCATCTGGAGCAGCAGAAAACAATCTTTCAGGATGATTTCCTGCTGTGTGGATTCCCCCAGAGGCCCGTCTCCCCCTGCTTTACACCCTAACCTGTTTTTTTTTACTGTTTCCACACTCACAGGAGCTCAGCGAGATGACATCACATCGCATTCCTCCGCTAGCAGGTGCAGCTCGCCTACACATGGCATGCTGGGAAAACAGAGCGTGTGTGTGTGTGTGTGTGTGTGTGTGTGTGTGTGTGTGTGTGTGTGTGTGTGTGTGTGTGAGCTCATCCTCGAGGTGTGCGGTCAGGCCTGAAAACAAACACTCACACAGGAGAGCAGGTGCTTGTGAAGAGCTTCATCTCACAGTCAGCTGGAACATTTATAAGACGTGACAAATGACCGCACTCGGTGTGTGTGTGTGTGTGTGTGTGTGTGTGTGTGTGTGTGTCTGAGGGTGAGTAAACAGTTTTCCTGTGTGTCTGGAGGCTCTCAGCTCCTCATTAAGTGGACCAACTGCAGGAAGAAACATGTTTTATTCCTTCTTTATCTGCTTCTACAGTCATGGATAAAATTATTAGACCATTGCTTTCTTCAATTTCTTGTTCATTTTAATGCCTGGTACAACTAAAGGTACATTTGTTTGGACAAATATAATGATAACAACAAAAATAGCTGATAAGAGTTTAATTTCAGAGCTGACATCTAAACATTTTCCATGTTTTTCTTGATAATAACTAAAATCATTATCAAAAAAAACATGGAAAATGTCTAGATATCAGCTCTTAAAATAAACTCTAATGAGCTATTTTTGCTGTTATCATTATATTTGTCCAAACAAATGTACCTTTAGTTGTACCAGGCATTAAAATGAACATGAAATTAGAGAAAACAAGGGTGGTCTAATGTTTTTTTTTCCCATGAATGTATATATATTCCATATATAATATAATAATCTTTCAGTACTTTGTTATGCAATGTGTCCCCATCTGGCTCTGTGTTCAGACTTTTGAAAAAAAAAGAAAAAGAACTAAAGGCACCCTTCACTAAAGCCCAAACTACTCCAGAGACAAGCTACTCATCTGACCGACACTTCTTCAACAAAATGCACCAGAGTGCACGAGAACAGCAGCATGAGGACTGAATCTGAGAAATAAAGGACACTAAATAATGTGAACAACACTAATGAAACACTTATCATCTTTGTGAGTGTTTCTTCCATCTCAGTGTAACTCCACAAACTCTCCCTCTGTTCATTTTTCCTTTCTTTCCCCCTGACTCCTGGGATAAGTCCTCATTTCTAGGAAAAGGGAAGACGGGAGGGAGAGGAGGTGTGGACGGAGAGGAGGAGGAGGGTTATGTAACCCTGACAGGTCCCAGTGAAGAGGCCTCCTCACAGACACAAAGACATCTCAGACACGCCTGGAAATATGCACAAATCCAAACAAATATTCACTAATATCTTTGAGTATCGACTGTATGATGACCATTAAATACTAAAAAAGACCATTACTTTGTTTGTTTACTGTCTGAACGTTCAAACAGTCAGTTAAACACAAAATCATTTGCAGTCACTCTCTCCTGTTGTTTACCAGCTGAACTGCTTCATAAACAAATCTGCCTGTTAAAGACACACTGTGCAGGACTCATCACTGACCGTCTGTAAACACAACGTTCATACTTGGCTCCTCCTCCAGGTTCAGAGAGAGTAAACACAAACTCCAGACTCAATTGGTGTTCAGCACTGTGATGCCATGTTGGTGGCACTGTGTTCACTGTTTTTACAGCTTTATGCTCATAAGGTGACGCCCAGAAACATCCCAAAAAGACAACAGAGTATCTACAGATACAGACAACGACACACACTTTCTGTGTCAGAATATACAACAAGTTCTCCAACAGAATCGGGCCGAAAAGGTAATGTGTCAGTACCACAAATGATGGCGTGTAGGCACGTTTCGCGTTTCAGGGCACATATGTAAGTATCACGGTGTGGCTCATGCTACAACGCCACGTTCTAAAAATAGCTCACACGTATGGTCCGCGGTTGTAAAAAGGCTGCAGTTTCTGTGAAATTATGTTGCAAAAACCACTGACCTAGGTTTAGGGCAAAAAAAGGCATGGTAAGGCACTATAAAAAAAAAAGGTTGAAGAAGTTAAAACAGTAAATAAATGTGCGTAAATGCCGGAAGTGAAGTAATTACAAGGGTCACCTGACTGCCGTAAGTCACGTAAAAAAAAGTGAGTTACGTTCAAAGATATGATTCACGTAACTTACGTAAAGAACATTAAAAGTGGTTTACTTTTGTTTCCACAAACTCTGCTCTCCTGAGTGAAAGTCCTACTACGTCAGCAAGATGGCAGAAATACGGACACATAGCTTGCTTTTTGCTGCCTGTACACCTGACCTATATTATCATTTTTGACAGGAGAACAGGCTGGTCTATAAATTATTATTTGGAAAATCCTGCATAGTTTCCCTTAAAACAGACAAAAAAACAATTCAATTCTGCATCATATCAAACAGTTGAGTGAAAAAAACATTTCTCCAAAATGCTCCATCACTCCCAGCGGAGCTGCTGGAAAAATGATGACAGTAACAGCAGCGATACGGTCAGACAGGAACATTACGAGCGATTAAATCAACCGACCGAGTGGAAGGAGTCAGCCTCAGAAAGATGAGGAATCAGCTAAACTGACTCTGTTGAAAGGCAGAATAAAAGCAGATCTAAAGCTCACATATTAACACGTTATATCTTGTTTGTTTAATCCAAATAAAAACTATGACAATGACAAGTTCAGCCAACCATCGACAGACTGAGTGGAATCGATCTTCTCGTCTCAGTTTCTGCAAGAAAATCAATAAAAGCTTCTCTCAAAATGTCAAACAGAAACAAGAGCTTTTTCCTGAATGAGTTAAAATCTATTGCACCACACTGAGCTGCTGTTTATTGATGAATTGGTGCACGTAGAGTAGTTCTAGATAGTTTCTATTTTATCATCATGTACTTTTAATAACCCTCTGAAACTTTTCTGCAGCTACATTTCTCTTTAACAGGCCGTTAAAGTTGATCCTCAATAAGGCATGAACAGTAAATTTACCTCATATTAACATTATTAAACTTGAATTACACGTGTTGCATCGTTTTAAGCCCCACAAAGTCGACTCTGGGCTGCATGTGTGTGTAGTTATTGGCCGATGGTGCTCTGTTATTAGCCGGCACGCTGACGGAGGTTAGTGTGATGTGGCGAGGGCGAGCAGCGGACGCCACGGCCTCACGACTCTGCCAC
The DNA here is from genome assembly GCF_030273125.1 of Centropristis striata. Classification (NCBI taxonomy): domain Eukaryota; kingdom Metazoa; phylum Chordata; class Actinopteri; order Perciformes; family Serranidae; genus Centropristis; species Centropristis striata. The sequence goes on from NC_081522.1 coordinate 37,728,395, forward strand.
CATCAGCCAGCTGAGCAGAGACTCAGCGCCTACTGCCCAGTCTGACCACAGGAGGGTCAGCACTGGGCTGCAGAGGGGAGAACAGGCTGAATATGTGAATGTGAGCTCCAGAAACACTAAATATTTAATGTGCTTTGGAGAGAAACGCTGCAGCTGAAGGCATAAAACCCAGTTAAAAGAACATATGCGAGAAATATTCAGTGATTTGCATCCAAGCAGACATGAAAAAGTAAAAAATAAACAAGTAGACATTTGTGTTGGCTGCAGAGGAAGACTGGCAGCGAGCAGAGAACAGACTGTACGCAGAGAAACGTCTGAAGTCAGAACATTACAGAGGAGAGAAGAGGCTGGAGAGGTTTTCTGTGTTTCTGTATGTTTCCTGTCCGAACGTACAGCGTGACTCATCTGCTGCTGCACACACACACACATCACTGCATTCACACACAAACAAAACACACACGCAAGGACACACCCCTGCAGTTTATACAATACAACACACACACACACACACACACACACACACACACACACACACATACATAAACGAAAGACGAATGTCACGAGAGTTTATTTATGGTGCAGGAAGGTTCAGACTCACAGTAAAACAAGACAAACACACACACACACACACACACACAAACAAACACACACACACACACACACACACACACACACACACCTGTGCTCCTGCGCTGCCTCGCCCTGAAACATCACAACTAGGGAAAAAACCTGCCAACTGGATTATCTATTACGCTAACGACCAATTAATTGATTAATTGCTGCATGCATACATGGGCAAAATAAAAGATACATATACAGTACTATGCAAAAGCCTGTTTTGATAACGGACGCTTTTATTTTGAAAGGACAAAAAGAGACTTGATCCTGTCGATCGTAAAACTAACTCAGTGAGATTAAACTGTAAAGATAACGTGAAGGAGTTCAATATTTTATGTTTTAGCCCTCGAAGAGGCATGAGGTTAGTTTTCACGCCAATTTTACATATTTCAATGTGTTTTGTGTTTAAATAAGTTTTGGATTGGTTTTCTGTTTTATGACATCATCAACCTCAAAACATCCTAGACCAAAGTCCTAAATCTGGTAACAGCAAATACTGAAGGTCTGAACACTGGACGCAGCAGAACAGTTCCAATAAAGAATTCAAACAATAATCGGCCTTTTTCCATGCACTGTCAAACTATGCCAAACTATGATCTTTGGCACACGGCATCAGTCTGCAGACCGCCAAAGTAAAAGTATTTAGTTACTTCTCTTCATCTCTCAGCTGACTGTGGCTCCTGGCTGCTCATTCATCACTTTTATATTATCTTACAAACGGATCTGCTGTCAAAAAATGCTCACGGACAAAAAAAACAGCATTTTCTGCGACAACTTCACAATAAAAGTCAGATCAGGTTTCGCCAGTTATAATAATTATAATAATAGAGGTAGAGTTGAGTATCATCGGTGTAGCAATGAAATTGTGGTCTGTGATGGCGTATGATGTGACCGAGGGGTAGCATGTACAGGATGAATAGGAGGGGACCAAGCACCGAGCCTTGGGGGACACCATGTGTCACTGGAATGATATGGGATTTGCAGTTATTGATTAGATGTAGGGAAATCTGTCAGAGGGGTAGGATTTGAACCATGAGAGTGCTTTTAGATGCTTTTAATGTGAAGGTGCAGCAACAGGATGTTCAGTATGCAATTAAAAACCTTTCTGGAGCTTTTCTTCTTCCAAAGTCAGAACACAGACACATTAACAGAGTAACAGGGGAAGAAAACTGCAGGATTTGAAATGTTGATTTTGACTTCTAATGTCAAGATTTTAATTCTTCAAACTATTTGATGCAGCCTGAATCAACATGTTGAAGAACAAAATGCAAGTATAAGCCTGAAAATAAGTATAAGATTAACTATATATACTGATTAAAGTTTTAGCTACTAAATCAGAATATACAGCATATATCTGTGCTTTGTTTCTGTATAAACGTCAAACTAATTTCCAAAAGGAAGAAATGTGAGTTTTATTTCAGCACGAGGTTTAAAACTTGGATGCTGTTTCCACAAAAATGTCCACAAAATGTTTTATCCTCCTTTGAAAGTGTAAAAAACATGCAAAGTAACTACAGGATCATCATGGCTTCTTTTTCCTGTCACAAAAAATGTGATTTTTTTTTCAGTTGGACTTTGACATTTTTCTGTCTCCATTCATCGCAGTAAACATCAGAGACAGACGGCGTGTAACTAAAGTCTCCGATCACTCTTGTGGATTTGTGGTATGCATCTCTGACCACAAGACAGTGAGACTAATTCTAACCTAAAACCGAGTCTTAAACTCCAAACGGCTCTTTGAAGAGACGAGGAATGTCAAAAATGTCCTCGCTCTCCTCCAAAAGCGTCCTCAGCCTCGAGGTCTGACGCTCTAATTGTTCTTCTCAGACACACAGAGACACAAACAAGGTGTCTGTTCAAAGAGGGAAACCTAAACTACAAACTTTAAAAAAGTTATTATCCTTTACACAGATCTGCAGAGGACAGTTCAAGACCCACACAGCCAAACACAAACACATCAGTACACGTGTTGAGACGACGACTCACAGCTTTCTCACACATTCTCTCTCTCTCTCACACACACACACACACACACACATTCTCTCTCTCACACACACACACACACACACACACACACACACACACACACACACATTCTCTCCCTCTCTCTCTCCATAAATGGCTGCTGTCACTACAGTGCCGGGCCACATCTGGATCCCATTGGCCTCAGGAAGAGCTCAACACAGAGGCCCAATAAAAAGACTCCTTCCACTGCAGAGGACTGTCAACAGGCCCTCCACCACCTCCACCAGGAGGAGAGGAGGAGGTGAGGAGGAGGAGGAGGAGAGGAACAGAGATATAAAGAGAGAGGAGAGGGAGAAAGAAGGGATCGAGGAGGAGGAACAGGTAGAAAGATTTTCTGTTGGAGACTTTATCAAAAGTATGTGATGCATTATTAATTGTAAAATGGTATTTTAGTGTATTTTTCTTTTAAAAAGGAACAGTTCCAAACTTTGGGAGTTAGGCTTATTTTTCTTGGATGAGAATAGGTGGTTTCCACTGAGTACTTTATGTAAATCGGCACTAGTTATTTCCCCTCAGCCTCTGTTCCCATACAGCTACTTTTATATCGGCTAACCAACTGAGTTAATGTGACAACAGACCAACAGGGGCAGTGTTGCAAACTTAGCGACTTTGTTGCTTTATTTAGCGACTATTCAGACCCTCTAGAGCAGGGGTCTCAAGCTCAAATTACCTGGGGGCTGATTGAGGCAGTATGAAAATGAACAAAAAAAGACACAAAATTACTTTAAAAAAAAGACACAAAATGACAAAAAAAACCTAAATTACTTAGAAAAGACACAAAATAACCCCAAAAAATACACAAAATGACCAAGACAGACACAATTACAAAAAAAGACACAAAATGACCCAAAAAAGACACAAAATTACTAAAAGAGAAACAAAATTATTATTTTTAAAAAGACACATAATTATTAAAAAATGACACAAAATGACCAAAAAAAGTAATTAAAGGGACCTTCCACACACAACACGGTAAAGTGCCAGTCATATAAAACTCACATTAAACTTTCATATCAAGGTGGGGGCTGCAATTGGCCCGCGGGCCGGAAGTTTGAGACCCATGCACTAGACTCTTTTTCCAAAAAGGCGACTAGCAACAAATCTAGTGACTTTTTCTGGTGTTATTGGAGACTCGTTTCGACTCTTCTTAACGAGTAGCAGGTCGTCGTCCCAAAGCACTCACAAGCGGCCCAGTCCTCCTGCAGCAGTCTCTCCCAGCTGCAGTCAGAGCAGGAGATGTTAACCCCTCAGCTTTCAGAACTGAAATCATGGCTTAAGACGACTATAGCGGAGGGAGCTCAGATATAACAGCTATAAGTTCTCAAATACTTTTTGAATTTCATTTCTATCTGCTACAGAGGCTAAAAAATCTATTATTTAGTAGAAGCGTTGACACTTCTGTTCAATTTCCAGAAAAACTTCAGGTTTTAGGGTTTTTTTAGGGGCGTTTTAGGCCTAAATGTGTTAAGACAGAGCCAGGCTAGCTGTTTACCTTTGTTTCCTGTCTTTCTGCTTTATGCTGCTAAGCTAACTGGCTCTATATTTTCAAGAAGAAAAAAAAAGAAATAAGCATATTTCCCAAATTATTTCCACTCAGGTTAGCCAACAAACACATTAAAACCTCTCTTTTTAACTCCACCTGATGAAATGTTTATTACTCCACCAGCTCCAAACCACTGGCTCCAGATCTGTGTGTGTGTGTGTGTGTGTGTGTGTGTGTGTGTTTCAACTTCAGCTACAAACTGTCCAATAACTTAAAAAAAACACCTTTCAGCAAACATTGAGACACCTGACTGCCTGATCCCAGACCAGCTGAGCTTCCATCCAACACTCTGCAGCTCTGCAGCCTTTTTGGCAAAATCCTGAGTTTGTGTCTGTGTGCTCGGCGCAGCGCGGTGTGACTGACAGAAAATGTAAGTGAGGCTGCGAGGCGCTGTGGGAAAATCCCACGACTCACTGTGCTGAAGTGTTAATCCCTCGAGAGCTGCACTCCTACACGCTGCAGAGAGAGAGAGTGTGTGTGTGTGTGTGTGTGTGTGTGTGTGTAGCAGGGAGAGATGATTAATTTAGGGATTTGTTGGGTGGAGTGTGTGTGTGTGTGTGTACAGTAGTGTGTTTTTCTCTGCACGATTACGGCCAAAATGATATCATGATTATTTTGATTTAGCGGGATTACTCATTGATTTATGAGACAAAATATTTTTACTGCACTTTATAAACAGAAAACCAGTGGTGGAAAGTAGCCAAGTACATTTACTCAAGTACTGTACTTAACAACAATCTTGAGGTACTTGTACTTTACTTACCCATTTTATGTACCTTTATGCTTCTACTCCACTACATTTAAGCTTTAGTTACTTTTCAGGTGGAGTTTTAACATAAACATAAATTTGAAGTGATCTGACATTTGTTAAAATTCAACCTCACACTGTGAAAAAAGTTTGTAGAAATTACAGTAAAACACTGTCAAATTAAATTAAAATTGTATATCACCGTAGTAGACACTTTTAAGTACCGTAAATCAAGGAATCGCACAAAACTTTAACTTTTACTGTCATAAACTGTAGGAAACACACAGTTTTGCTGTAAAAATATAACATTTTCAAGTAAATGGAGAAATGCCATAATGTCACAATGACACAATTACCCTAAAAATAACAGGAATATTCAGTCTAAATTACAGTTTTTGCTGATATTTACATTTAAATTTACAGTAGGAAATCCACTCACTCATTTGCACTCATTATTTTTTAAAGTGCATATCAGTATGTTAAAAAGATAAAATGAGCCCTACCTTGATAAAGTTAAAATACTGTTTACATGTTTACATAAATGCATCACTGCAAATAATCCTATAATATATTTAGGGTATATCAAACAATCTGAGTGGAATCATCATCAGTACTTTTACTTTTGATACTTTAAGTACATTTTGTTGCTGATACTTTTGTTCTTTTACTTCAGAAAGTTTTGAATGCAGGACTTTTACTTGTAGTGGAGTAATTTCACAGTGTGGTATTAGTACTTTTACTGCAGTAAAGGATCTGAATACTTCTTCCACAACTGCAGAAAACTGTGTAAGACGAATACTCGTGTGTGCAACAAAAGTTGCTATTTGACGATTATTTGGTCCTGTACAATTTGATAAACATCTGTCTTTCTGCTAAACAAAAGGTATTAACCCTCTGCAGTCCATGAAAGCACCGGCACATTACTTCTTCATGACGTGAAGACATAAAAAAAAAAGCAATATTGAGCCTTCAGTTTCCCTCTAAAGTTCTGACTTGAAACTCCATGCCAGATTTTTTTTTGATGACATTCAGCCGAGTAAAACCGGAAATAATGTCAAATATATTTAGTATAAAATATTGAACTAGATATTATCCTCATTTTACCTCGTATATGTTATATTTGCAACCTGTATTCATATTTGCAATATTTAGAATTCTGTGTTTTGAAACACAATTTTCAAGATCAGATTTTATGTTTTCCTTTGTTTCTTTTGGGTTCAAAATTTTGATCAAGTAAGTCAAAGTTAAAAATGAATTATCAGGACATATAGGTGAGGTAACGATGAAAAAACTGATACCAACATGGCATGGTGAAGATTTTTTAACAGATTTTTTAACGGCCATAATAGCCCAAGATTTCAGAGGGTTAAAATGCACAAAAAACAATGCAATAAAAGTCATTTTTATCTGCAGAAACCAAAAGATGAGCCCACATATCAGTGCATTTGCTGCTCCTGCAGTATCAGTGAGTGAGTCATGCAGTATGTATAGTTGTGTAGTATTGGTCCATGTGTTTGTGTTTTGTTTTGCAGAGGAAGGGAACATTGTTCAGACCCGAGGCGTTTCCTCTCTCTGCGCTCTTTAATTCACTTCATTAACTCAGTTCCAGCGGCCTCGCTGAGCTCAGAGCTGCTGTTTGTCTCAGAGAGCTGCTGCTGTTTATAACGAAACACAGAGACAGAAAGAGGAGCTGCAGCAGCTCCGTCACCTACAACACTAACACACGGACAGAAACACTCTCTGGGTGTTTGAAAGTGAACACAGCTCCACATTAAGCAGCAGGAGGCTGAATCAGAGGCTCAGAGCTGGTTAAGATATGAAATATGATCCAGGAAGTCCAGCTGCAGAACACATGAAGGAGTTTTATCAGCCAAACACTGTAAACGGTTCATAATGCACTGAAATAATGTTTGGATCGACTTTTAAAAATGTGATATTCCTCAAATTATATTCATGGTTTGGTTAAAACCCTCAATTTTGATTTAATATGAATTAAAATATTTATTTTGCCAAAGAACAATGTTTTTTTATTTATTAATTTTTACTTTGTTACAAATACTTTTTTTCATGTTCGAATACTAAAATGTATTATTAGAAATTTATTTATGAATATATTCTTTTCTCAAATTATATACACATATATGATTTGGTGAAAAACCTTAATTTGTGATTTATTATAAATTATTTTATTTTTTTATTCACACAGACTTAAAAGATAATCTATTATTAAAAAATAAACTGTTTTTTAAAATACATTTATTTTACTTTGTTGGAATTATTTTTTTAATAATTAATTTATTGTATTTGTTATACAATATGTATGAGTTTCCTCAAATTACCGGTCAAACTGCACCATTTCAAAGTTTAAAAATCTAAAAAAAAAAAGTATTATATTATATAAAAGTATAATAACTAAAATCATTATCAAGAAAACCATGTAAAATGTCTAGATATAAGCTCTTAAATTAAACTCTTATTAGCTATTTTTGTTGTTATCATTATATTTGTCCAAACAAATATAACTTTAGTTGTACCAGGCATTAAAATGAACAAGAAATTGAAAATACTAAGGTTGTCTAATATTTTTTTCCCATGACTGTAAGTGATGATTGAGAGGAGTTTTTTTTTTTTTTTAATTAGTGCCCTTTTTGTGCCTTTAAGACTAAACTGAGGGAAAATTGGGATCTGTTCTTGGAGCTGCCTGCCTCTTCAGAACTAGATTTACGACGGTGGATTTAGAGATATTCTGGCTAACAAGTCCAGTTTCCACTTTGGCCTGATGTCTGTGTCCAAAACCATATTTCACATTGTCCAAGAACACTAATAAACTTTCCGCCCTGCAGGCCGTAACTCAGACAGCCGGTCAGGAGCCAACATGGCCGCTGTAGGTACCAGATCGCCTGTTGATTACGTCACACAATATGATTGGCTGTACGCTTGAATGGGAGTACAATGTACAACGGACAGTTGTGATTGGCAGTACGTCGTGGCAACCGGCTGTAGTCATAGCAACGCTTGCCTGTGGCGAAACCAACGTACAAGTTTTGTGTATTTGTGTGCTAAGCAGCAATAAACTGCTTTTTATTTTGACTATAAGGGTGTGGTGTGTGGACTCCTGTTAATGTACATAAAATATGAAAATAAATGTGTTTCTGTTGGATATGTGTGTGTGTGTGTGTGTTTGTGTGTGTGTGTGTATATATATATATACACACACACATATATATATATGTGTGTATATATACATATATATACACACATATATATATATGTGTGTATATATACATATATACATATTTACACACATATATACATATATATATATTTACACACATATATACAAATATATATACACATATATACACACACACACACACATATATATATACATATTCACATATACACACATATATATATATACATATACACATATATATATATATACATATACACACACACACATATATATATACACACACATATATACAAATATACATACATATATACATATATATATATATACATATATACATACATACATATATATACATATATATACAAATATACATATATATATACATATATACATACATATATACACACACATATATATACATATACATATATACATATATACATACATACATATATATACATATATATACAAATATACATATATATACATATATACATACATATATATTTATATATACTTGTAAGCTATTTTTCACTTATGTGTGTGTTTGTGTATACACATATAATACACACACACACACACACACACACACACTCATCTATCTGTCTATCTATCTAAAAGTCAAAAAGCTACTTAGTTTGTCCGCTTGTTTGCTGTAGAAAGCGTTTTTTTGTGATGTAATCAGCGGCAGACAAAGGAACCCGAGCCAATCTGGTCCCTCCAGCGGTCCAGTGGAACCATCAGAGATCTGAACCAGAGGACGGGATCAGTTAGCAGCTCTGAACCAGCTCCGGTCTGAAACTGATCCAGGGAGGACACGGAGGCATTTCCTCCGTCTTATCTGGGCTGTTGGAGGAAGGAGGTGAAGCTCTGCAGAGAGACGCTTCGTCTTCCTGTGAGACGCTCCGCTTCCTCCGCAAAATTAGCTGAAGTTTCTCTGGAAACTGAGCAGCCATTCATTACTTCTCCTCTGTCTTTTTCTGATAAAATGCAGCTTCTTCAAACACGTCTTCTTCTGTCTCACTTTGCCTCTTTTAGTTCCTTCACTTCAACACTGGAAAATAAAAGTCACTTTCTATCATATAACAGAAAACCACTGTGATTTATGAGTTATTTTAGAAATTATTTATTTAAAAACACTGACAAAATACAGCAAATATCTGCATTTAAAAATATATATCTGCAAAATAACTACATACGTTTTCAATTTAATATGACAAGCATTTGGAAACTTTTGCTGCCAGATTTTTTTTTTTTTTTTTAGGATTTCTTTTTACTTTTTTTTTTTTACATTAAATAAATAAATAAAAAATTAAGAAAAGTATTTTTGTTATTTTCTGTTCTGTTTTTTCTCTGTAGAATTATCTGTAATTTACCATTCAAGAAAAAAAATCTGAATCTAAAAATAAGTGTAAAAAAATCTATAATGTCTAATTATATTAATTTACAGATTTTAACTTAGTAATATCTAATAATAATAATAATAATACATATTTGTCGTAAAAGTATTTTCAAAATTATTTTTATATTAAATTAAAAACATATTTTTATGAAATTTCTCTTTAATTTACATCCAATCATATCTTTATTTTCTGTATTTTTTTTTTTTTACAAAGAATTATCTGTAATTTAACATTTTTAAAAAACGTATACATATTAAAATTATTGAATAATAATTAATATTTGTAATAAAGTACTTTTTTAAAATGGTATTTGCACTTAATGTAGAAAACCCTGTAAATAATATTGTAAATTGTTGAAAAAGATTTTTTTTACAGAGCCTCTCTCCTCCTCCTCCTCCTCCTCCTCCTGCTCCTCCTCCTCCTCTTCGTCTTATCTCCTCATGTCTCCTGCTCTGACCCGGCGTGTTTCAGACTCGATGTTTCTATTTTTGCAGCAGCCAGCGTTGCCACAAAAATGCACAACGACAAAGTGAAAAGTCGGAGCGGCCGAAGGAGCCTCACCGCATGTAATCCCCAAACCAACACACACACACATTCTACACATGCTACACACTCACAAACACACACACACACACACAGTCCAAACAACAAACTGTTTATTTAAAGTAAATCCACGTGTACCATGAAAACAGCAGCAGCGTCTCACTGCTGCAGAGATAACAACGAGTTTATCTGAAGACACTAAAGAGGCGTGAATAGATACCATCAGAGCACGAGTCTCTCCCCACGACTAATGGAGCAAAACAGTTCATCTCCCTGTTAATGACAACTGACAGGAGATTCTATATAATACAACCATTCATTTATATTAAGAGAACCCTACTTTAAGTCATCGACAAAAATGAGACATTTATTGTAGAAAGAAAGTGTAAAAACAGGCTTTATCGTCTAAATTTGAACGGATCATCAGTTATAAAAAGTGACCAAAACTTTTGTTAAACGTTGATATTTGTGTCAGAATGTCTTTATTCTCCATGTGTCATTTAAAATAAAGCGTTTGCACGAACCAGATCCTGTTAAAAACATTAAATTCTGCTCCTCAGAGACACTGAAGACATGATTGATTCTGCTGAGACCAACGGTCACGTGACAAATATTCACTGAGAATCTGTTTACACAGAGCTGAGAGGAGAGGACAGGAGAGGAGAGGCTGTTGAGGAGGAAGAGCGGCCTTCAGGAGGAAGAGTTTAGGAGGAGACGGCCTTCAAGAGGAAGAGTTTAGGAGCAGACGGCCTTCAGGAGGACGAGTTTCGGAGGAGACGGCCTTCAGGAGGAAGAGTTTAGGAGGAAACGGCCTTCAGGAGGAAGAGTTTAGGAGCAGACGGCCTTCAGGAGGAAGAGTTTCGGAGGAGACGGCCTTCAGGAGGAAGAGTTTAGGCGGAGACAGCCTTCAGGAGGAAGAGTTTCGGAGGAGACGGCCTTCAGGAGGAAGAGTTTAGAAGGAGACGGCCTTCAGGAGGAAGAGTTTAGAAGGAGACGGCCTTCAGGAGGAAGAGTTTAGGAGGAGACGGCCTTCAGGAGGAAGAGTTTGGGAGGAGACGGCCTTCAGGAGGAAGAGTTTGGGAGGAAACGGCCTTCAGGAGGAAGAGTTTAGGAGGAGACGGCCTTCAGGAGGAAGAGTTTAGGAGGAGACGGCCTTCTGGAGGAAGAGTTTAGGAGGAGACGGCCTTCTGGAGGAAGAGTTTAGGAGGAGACGGCCTTCAGGAGGAAGAGTTTGGGAGGAGACGGCCTTCAGGAGGAAGAGTTTAGGAGGAGACGGCCTTCAGGAGGAAGAGTTTGGGAGGAGACGGCCTTCAGGAGGAAGAGTTTAGGAGGAGACGGCCTTCAGGAGGAAGAGTTTGGGAGGAGACGGCCTTCAGGAGGATTCAAAGCTGTCCGCATTAGCAGCCTCATCTCCATTTCACTAAACCGCAGAAACTGGGGCACTTGGGAGCTCGCTGGCTTGAAAAAGACTCTCTCTCTCTCTCTCTCTATTATTCAGGAAGGATTTCTCCCTCCTCCTCTCAGCTCCCTCCCCCTCTCCTCTCTCTCTCTGTTATCCTCCCCCTCGTTCCTTTTTATCTGCGTCCTCCCCCCCGTGCCCCCGGCTCTGGGAGGGCTGGCTGGGATGGAGAGAAGATGAAGCAGCTTTCATCTGGTCTCTGCAGGGAGCTGCAGCAGGGAGACGCAGCGAGTGGCTGCAGAGACAGAACAACATCCCTCCGTACAACACGTACAACATGTTCTATAGGTTAAAGCTGCAGGGAGAAGGTCCCACTGAGCATGCTCAGATCTACAGAAATCAGGTCAAGCAGCATGCACAGAACTGTTCTGTTCATTGGGAGAAATCATCAGATTCTGCTGCTTCTGTTAGTATATAAATCAACCACAAGACTAATGTCAGTTCTGCACAACACAGACAGAAAGTTATGGCTGTAATGTGTTATTCTTCTGATTCTCTGACCTTAAAGACTATGAAAATTATCTTAAATTAAGGTACAACTTCATTTTGCAACAAGATATAATTATGTGGCAGCAGTAGCTTGATGTGGAAGGAGGAGAGACTGAGAGAAGAAAATAGATTTTTTTTCTTCCTCATTTTTTTTTCTTGTAAGTTTCTTAATTTTTTCCGTAACTTTGTATTTTTTTGGGGGAAATTTGTGATTATTTTCTGTTAATTTATTGTTTTTTCGTAAATTTGTGATTTTTTTACAGAATTTTGTAAAAAAAACATTCATAAGTTTGTTATTGTTTTCCCCCGTAATTCTTGATTTTTTTTTTTGTCATGAATTTGTGCTTTTTCTTCATTAATTTGTGAGTTTTTTCGTGTAAATTTGTAATTTTGGACTGTGTTCTCACCTGAGAACCAACTCTGAGAACTCAGACCATTTTTAGAGCAGCAGAGTTCTTCTTTGGTCGGCCAGAGTTAGTTTGAGTGTTCACAGCAGCAGAAACCAGACGGACCGTCGGACAAACAGCAGACAGATCAGAAGATGATCTTTTAAACAGAGCTGTAGCTGGTATTCACTCTGACTATGTCCCTCATACAACCACGCTAGAAAAAAATCTAAACTGTCCCTTTAAAGTTTATGAAATTATGTTACAATTGAACTACATGTGTGTCTTATTTTGCAGCAGAAACAATAACTGCAGTCTCTCTGGTTCAACAACAGGAAGAGACGGACGGAGAGATAATCAGCTGTGAGTGATGGACGTCAGAGACATAAAGAGACAGAAGAAGAAGAAGAAGAAGAAGAAGACGGGAAATGAGCTGCAGACACAAACAACATGTTGTCTTTGTCCGGTGGGCTCACACACACGATCACAGGTGTGTGTACAATCAGCTGGGAACAAGTTCAAACTCCCAGCAGCCACTCCTCTCATTCACCCACCCACACACCCACCCACACACACACACACACACACACACACACATTCTTGTACTTCTATCTTTGTGAGGACCCTCATTGGAACAGTGAATTCCCTTGCAAGGTCGTAATAGTTTTGGATTTTTCATTAGTTTTAGTTTTAATTTTGTTGTGAATTTTTGTTTTTTAAATTCAGTTAGTTTTAATGAGTTTTAATGGGTTTTAATGAGTTTTTACAGTGAGTTTGCTAGTTTTAGTTTAGTATTTATTTTTTTGAAATGCTTTAGTTTTAGTTTAGTTTTTACTAGTTTTAGTTTTTTGTAATGGGGTATTTGTTGGGTGGGAGATTAAAAGAGGTCACAGTAAATTTTGCCATTTTTCTTTTGCCTCATCCATCTTCATTATGTATGAAAAAAGTTGACAAAGACGAAAACGAAGGACATTTTCACTATAATTTTATTTAGTTTTAGTTCATTTTGTAACCACAAAATACAGTTTCAGTTAGTTTTCATTTTTTAAATTTCAATTAACAAAATGTTTTTTCAATTCTAGTTTCCGTTATTATGTTTCCTTTTCGTTAACTATAATAACCTTGTTCCCTAGACCCTTACCCTATCTCTAACATAAATCTAACTGTGACCTTTAACCCTAAAACAAAGTCTGAACTCTCACAAAAGCCTTTAAATGTGAGGACCGGCCGAAATGTCCTCACTTTGCAAACATGTCCTCACTCTGTTGGTTAAAAAAGTGTTCCCGGTCCTCACTATGTAGGAAGTACAAGAACACACACACACACACACACACACACACAGTCTGAATGGCACATCTGCACCATTCATCCCCTCATTCATTCACCCACACACTGAATGTGACTACATTTGTACTTTATTTGGTGACTGGAGGAGGAGGAGGCTCAGACCTGCTGGGACCTGATGTCTGAGGCTTCATGTAAAGTTTTGTTTTGTTGAATGGTACAAAGACATTTCATAAAAGATTAGGACTTCTGTTGTCAGTGATCCAGACACACACACACACACACACACACACACACACACACACACACACACACAGGGACAGGAGCAAACAGTGTGGGCTGAAGAGGCTTCATCATAATCTGATAATACGATTATTACTCAACTCTCACAGCAGCTGAACCTGATCTCACCTGCTGAGTGTAAAGTCTGACATGAAACAACAACAACGATCAACAAGTTCTCCTGAACCACAAAACAGGTCGTTTGTGTGTCACACTCAAAACCACCCAGATGAGTTAACAGCGCTGTGAAACAGACAGATCTCCCCTCAGAAACGCACACAAAATAAGACACATCTCCAAGTTAGTGGCGCCCTTTAGCAGCCGCAGTAATTCAGAATATAAAGCACAAAGTGTCAGTTAGTTTGGAGGGAGGGGGTCAAATAAACCCAGGAGACGTACAAAACAAAAATGTAAAAAGACATAAAATAACCCAAAAAAAGACACAAATGTCCAAAAAATTCAGAAAATGACCCAAAAAAGACCCAAAATGAGCAAAAGACATGAAATTATCAAAACTCTGACACATAAAAGCACAAAAAGAAACAAAATTAACAAGAAAGAAAAGAAAAAAGGCGTAAAATGACCATAAAGGACATACATTTACTAACAAAGAGGCACAAAGTGACCAGAAAAAGAAAATTACCAAAACTATGACGAAATAACCCAGCAAAAAGACACAAAATTACCAAGAAAAAAAAAACATAAAATGATTTTGATTTGATTTGATTTGATTTTTAAAAGAGCAGGAAAACCCCTAACTGTTTCCCAGCAGAGCAGTGTTGGTGTCCATGTGAAACCAAAGTACAACATGTGATTCAAACATCCCTTAACTTCCTGCATCACGTTTATTACTGAACTATGTCACTTCCAGTAGTCACGTCGACCTCCTAACTACTTCACTTCCATCATTTATATCATCATTTACCCTTTAAACTGTCTTTTACAGCCTCACCAGGAACTGTTTGGCCCAAACCTTAGAGAAGTGCTGACGTAGCACTTATTCAACCAAACTGCAGCTTTTTGTGACAGTGAACCTTACGATTATGTTTAATCACGTTTACACTCCACTCTGAACCACTGAAACACTCATATGAGTCATTATGAGTTGATTAGAGTTACCTCACAGTTCTGCTCTACTCCTCTCTGTAAACTGAGGCTACTGGCTGCAGCTATGGGACTTTTTTTACTGCCAAAATAATTTTAATATGAACTATGAGGTGTCACAGACTTTTTTGACTGTAATGGTCTGCAGGGAAAACACCTTTCGGCCTGCAGGGAGATTTTTTATCTGTGGTGAGGAAAGACAGAAGAAGGATCCACTACGGCTGAAAGAGGAAGAGTCGTGACATTTCCAAAATAAAAAGCTGCAGAAAAGACACAAAGTGGAGCATATATAAACAGCAGAGGCCCTTTAGAGAACAAATTTTTTTCTTCATACATTTTTTTCTTTTCTAAAATTTTGAGGGTTTTTTTGGTAACTTTGGCCTTTTTTTCGTAAATGTGCGATTTTTTGTTGTTGTAAATTTGCAGAAAAAATTATAAAATAAATTTGTATTTTTTTCCCATAAAATTGTGATTTTTCCCCCCTTAAATTTTTTTTTTTCGTAACTTTTAGATTTTTTTTGTTGTAAATTTGTATTTTTTTCATACATTTGTAAAAAAAAATTTTTTATAAATTTGTAAAAAAAAAAATCATAAATTTGTATTTTTCATGAATTTGTAATTTTTTTCTAATAGACTTATAAGGTTGTTGTTTTGTCATAAATTTGTAAGTTTTTTTTCATAAATGTGTGATTTTTTCCCCATACATTTGAACACCTTTTGGCCTGCTGGGAGATTTTTTTTCATCTGTGGTGAGGAAAGAAAGAAGAAGGATCCACTATGATTGACAGAAGAAGAATCGTGACATTTCCAAAATAAAAAGCAGCCGAAAAGAAACAAAGTGGTGCATAAAAAATCACCAAAAAGCAGGAAATTATGTGTTTGACATTCAAAAGATCAAAATGTTTACAGAGATGTTCTGTTGTTCCGTCTAAAAGGCTCCAGTTTACAGACACAAAGACGTGTCCTATCAGCTCTGCAGGAGATTTATTGACGATCGATCAGTAAACTGTCTGTAATCAGAGCTCTGCTGGAGGAAACATCACTGTGATTCAGAGTTTCAAGGCTCTGTTTGTCCAAAACCTGTGAGCAATAACCTCAAACACGACAAAATAAAAACAGCCTCCCTGGTTTCCTTTTGCATCTGTTTTTAAAAATCTATTTAAAGTCTGAATATGTTTTTTTTCATCATAAATTTGTTTTTATTTATTTATTTATTTATTTTGGTACTTTTTTTTAAACGTACATTTTTGTGATTATTTTTTTCGTAAATTGGGGGGGTTTGGCGTAAATGTGTGGGTTTTTTTTGTTGCAATTTTGTACTTTTTTTTTCATACATTTGTAAAATTGTTTTTGTAAATTTGTAAAAAAACAAAAAATTCACAAATTTTTTTTTTCATAAATTTGTGATATTTTTCCTTAAATTTTTGATTTTTTTTCATAAATTTGTGGGGGGGTTTTCGTGTAAATTTGAATACCTTTTGGTCGTAAATTTGTAGTTTTTTTAAAATAAATTTGTTTTTTTTTGTAATATATATATATATATATATATATATATATATATATATATATATATATAATTTTTTTTTTTTTTTTTTTTTTTTTTCCCATACATTTGAACACATTTTGGCTTCTGCTGGAGGAAACATCACTGTGATTCAGAGTTTCAAGGCTCTGTTTCTCCAAAAAACCTGTGAGCAATAACCTCAAACACAAGAAAATAAAAACAGCCTTCCTGCTTTCCTTTTGCATTTGTGTTTAAAAAATCTATTTAAAGTCTGAATATGGTTTTAACTCCCACATGTGTTGCACATCTTCGTCTCTGCTCCTCTGTGAGACTGCAGCTGCTGCCGTCATGCACCAAGGATACCAATTAGTGAGGCAAACACACGCTCCCACAGACGCACAAACAAAAGCTGCATTTGTTTGCTTTAGAAACTTTAAATAACTGTTCAAAGGGCGGATCAGCACCGCAGACTAACAGAGGAAAAGGTAATGAGAAACATGTTGGGGACAGACAACAGGACAGATTTAGAGTGTGAGACTTTCGAGGAATAGATAGAAGTAATCAGAGCTAACGAGGTGATAGATGAGCTTTAATTAGATTGGTTTGATTGATGGCGCTCTTGTTAACAGGTTTTTAAGCGGGCGCGGTCACTGATGCAGATCTGTGGGCCCAGATGGCCTCGTGTCCGACTCCTCGTGTCTCTAATCTCATCTGTGCTGCAGTGAGCGGCCTCAGATTGAATCAGGACGATCCGTTTCCTGTCGTGAGCCGGAGCTAAATCTGAGGGTGGAGTCGAGCTGAGTCAGCGAGAAAAAGTGACACGAAGAAGGGAACACATGTGGCTCCTCATCAGGCCAGAAAGAAGACTTATAGCACATTTATTCAGGGTCACAGCACCAAGAAGACACAAATCTGACTATAGCAAAGATGTAGAACTGGCGTAAAATGTTTATTTGATACTTTTCACAAAGAAGCCACTTGTGATCTTTAGAACTAAAGTTCTTACTGTATCAAAACCAGGCGGCAACCTTCAGGTCTGAGCAGGGAGGCAAACCAGGAAGTGTCTTAAGCTGCATTGTACCATAAATCCCAGCAGGGGGCGCTGACGGCGGCTGTGGAAGCATTTTGGTCCATTCATCCCAATACAAAATGAGTAAACTTCTGACTTGATTTATTAGCTCAGAATTTTTTTTTAGGACAACACTATGGTCTCAATCACTAGTAAAAAATCTTCTTCAGGACAATTTGATGTTAATAGTTCTAATAATGGCCCCATTACAAGAAAATAGAAGATAAAGAATCGTATGATTTGGGGCGGGGCTACCTTTGATTGACAGGTCACTAAGGCAAGCTGTCATCAGGAGAGAAGCAGACCAATGCATATCCACGGCAATGTGTCAATAAAGTTGTATATATATGTATACATAAAAAAGGCAGCTTTAATCGATACACAAACTTTTTTCACCTCAGACAAGTGTAAAACTCATTTGCAAAATGCTCCAACAGACGAGGTTCGTTGGGTTCAGACAGGCTGAAGTTGCTACAGATGGACACATCAGTTAAAGTTACTGAGTTAAAACATGAAAACACGGAGGGCGGTGGCTAAAACAGTCACTCAGTAAGACAGCAGTTGGTGCAAAATATCAACTGATTCAGGACTGATAGAAGAAGCTCCACTGCAGCGCCACACCCAATACTGGACCAGATTCAAAACTTCCCTGTTAGTCTTTTGTTCTTACTCCATACTACTCAATCTTTGGTTTCTATAAAATATGAATCTTAAATAAAGATTTGACCCAGAAAACAGCTTCACTGTCTCACATAGTCAATACAAAACAACCAGTCGACCTGCACTAACATGTTTCAATCATTCTGTTTCCATAGCAACATGAGAGCATCTTTAACTCTGCTGAGAGAAACATTAACATCACTCAGAAACAAGAAGTAAAGACTGAAAACGTTCTCCCTCAGAGAGGAGCAGAGAGGAGCTGAGAGGAGGAGAGAGGAGGAAATAGGAGCTGAGAGCAGCAGGGAGGAGCAGAGAGGAGGAGAGAGAAGTTGAGAGGAGCTGAGAGGAGCTGAGAGGAGCAGAAAGGAGCTGAGAGGAGCTGAGAGGAGCAGAGAAGAGCAGCAAAGAGGAATAAAGAGGAGCAGAGAGGAGCAGGGAGGAGCAGAGGACTTGTCCACTGAGATACAGCTGATCTTTTCTACAGCGTGGTGAGAACTCGTGTTCAGTGTCTGCAGAGAGCTGCTGGCTGCACGGAGAAGCTTCCTGAGAGAGGAGAAGGAGAACGCTCCAGAGAGAGACGGGAGAGGAGAAGGAGAACGCTCCAGAGAGAGACGGGAGAGGAGAAGGAGAACGCTCCAGAGAGAGACGGAGAGACGGAGAGAGGAGAAGGAGAACGCTCCAGAGAGAGACGGAGAGAGGAGAAGGAGAACGCTCCAGAGAGACGGAGAGAGGTGAAGGAGAACGCTCCAGAGAGAAGGAGAGGAGAAGGAGAACGCTCCAGAGAGAGACAGAGGGAGGAGAAGGAGAATGCTCCAGAGAGAGACGGAGAGAGGAGAAGGAGAACGCTCCAGAGAGAGACGGAGAGGAGAAGGAGAACGCTCCAGAGAGAGACGGAGAGAGGAGAAGGAGAACGCTCCAGAGAGAGACGGAGAGGAGAAGGAGAACGCTCCAGAGAGAGACGGAGAGAGGAGAAGGAGAACGCTCCAGAGAGAGACGGAGAGGAGAAGGAGAACGCTCCAGAGAGAGACGGAGAGAGGAGAAGGAGAATGCTCCAGAGAGACGGAGAGAGGTGAAGGAGAACGCTCCAGAGAGACGGAGAGGAGAAGGAGAACGCTCCAGAGAGAGACAGAGGGAGGAGAAGGAGAACACTCCAGAGAGAGACGGAGAGGAGAAGGAGAACGCTCCAGAGAGAGACGGAGAGAGAAGGAGAACGCTCCAGAGAGAGACGGAGAGAGGAGAAGGAGAACGCTCCAGAGAGAGACGGAGAGAGGAGAAGGAGAACGCTCCAGAGAGAGACGGAGAGAGGAGAAGGAGAACGCTCCAGAGAGAGACGGAGAGGAGAAGGAGGTGTGGATAATGGCTGCCCAGAGGACTCGGATTAAAGGATGGAAGTGCTAACAGGAACACGGAGGGCCTGAGGTGGTCTGTGATCAGCCGGCACACAACCACCAGAACACAGCCCTCTGAGGACAGACGGCTTAAAGGAACAAAACACAGGCTGCAGAATACAGGAGCAGGAGCAGGAAATACCATTTGATCAACCTTCTACCTGGTTAAATTAGGAGGAGGAGCTTCTGCAGCCCAACAGTCCTGTAAGAACTGATGGAGATGAACGAGTGAGGCAGTGAACCAGCGGAGAGCTTCAGTCGTCTCTTTGTGATTTAAAGAGCGAGAACGTCTCCTGTTCTGCTGCTGCACCACCACTAACACACTCTGACAGGCAGCTCTCCTCTGCACAGAGGTTAACACACACACAGTAATACACACAGACACACACACAGTGCAGGGGTAGCAGCAGCAGCTCTCTGCATGGAGTGAAGGTGTTTTTCCAACCTGCCAGCCTCCAACAAGCAGAACAGTTTCCAGCCTCTGTCAGGTTCAGTGGGTTCATTCTGCTGTTAGTGTTACAGTTACAGTACGCACAGAGTGTGTATGCACATAGATTCATGTAAAAAAAATTATTAAACCACCCTTTTTCTTCAATTTCTTGTTCATTTTAATGTCTGGTACAACTAGAGGTACATTTGTTTGGACAAATATAATGATAACAACAAAAATAGCTGATAAGAGTTTAATTTTAGAGATGATATCTAGACATTTTCCATGGTTTTCTAGATAATGATTTTGGTTATGATCAAGAAAACCATGGAAAATGTCTAGATGTCTAGGGAGGCACGGGAGACCCAGAACCAGGACTGAGCAGGGCAGACTGTCAGACCCCGCTACTGTAAAATCTGAGTTTTTTTAAAGGGAGTCTGGTTGATGGAAACACTTGCTTCTGTCCACTGTGGCTGCCAAACTCAACACATCATAACAGTTTCATATAGTTGCTTTTAATTATAAAATGCTTAAAAAATTACAAATTATTTTAGGATTTTACAACACAACATCACAAAACAGAGACCATAAAACCCTACTTCCCTTTTTTTTTTTTTTTTTTTTTTTTGCATTTTTAAGACTTGTGAGAGTGATTTAACCCTTTATCAGGCAAAGAACCATTATTGTCATTGTATTAAAAAAGTATACAACTAAATGTACGTGTGCTTCTCATATATAAGGTGCTTTAAAAAAGACATTCAGACATTACGCATATGTAATAAGTAGTCTAAAAAGATAATAAATAGTTTAAAGGTAAAAGATAAAGTGGTGATAGATGCAAATGATGTGTTATTGCCTATTTAGGGTTGCTGTGGGAAAGACACTATAATAAATATAATAATTATAATAATAATGACTCAACTGACCTCAATTTGCAATATAAAAATGAAACATTTTGCAAAAAGTCTTGTAATATCCTCCAATAACACTTCAGGGTTGACATTTTCAATTTCCAGGAGTGCCCTATAAAGGGTTAAGGCGTTTTAAAACAAATTAATTCCTTAATTTTAGATGAATTAAACAACTTTTCAAGGATCCAGGTGAACCCTGCGTTAGAGTCTCTGGTCCCGGTTCTCCCTCACACACTAAGAGACACGCAGACCTTTGAACACACACTTTTAAACCCAGGGGCCGAGCGAGGCACTACCTGGAGCCATCTATCAGCCACAGGAGACAGGTCCTGTCCCCGAGGGCCCGGTTAGGAGAGGAGAGGGGGGTCGCTCTGGATGGACCATCTGCTACAGGGCGGGGGTCTGCAGCAGGCAGGCAGGTCTGCTGGCCACACCGTCAGAACAAAGAGCGGCTGAACTGTGGCCCCCCGCATCCTGCAGGAGCCCCTAGTGGGCCCCCAGACACAGCAGCACACAGCCAGGATCTGAGGGACGGATGTACGCCTGTCACGCAAAAAACCTGGTTCACTTGGTGCCCCGTGTGAGGCAGAAGAGCTGCTCTTACTGTACAGACGACAACGTTTAGACCACCCATTGTTTTCTTCAGTTTCTGGTTCATTTTAATGCCTGGTACAACTAAAGGT
>NC_081522.1:37755119-37772619 GCF_030273125.1 Centropristis striata
GCACTACATTTTAGTTTTATGATTGACTTTTATTTTGTTGAACTTTTTTATTTATTTATACAGACTAAGAAATCATATTTTCTATATATTTTTCAGTATTTTGTAATATCGTCAAGAATATCGTTATCACAAAAATACCCTGAGATATCGTGATAATCTTTTAGGGCCATATCGCCCAGCCCTATGAGGTAATAAATAAAAATAAATGAATCTTTCTTCAGGACTGCCGTGCTGGGTTCATATTTTCAGCCTGAGGCGAATCTGACCGGAGCAAATGTTTCTGTAATTGGCATTACAACTTGTGGAAACCAAAAGAATTGGGCTGCTCCGGCTCTGCAGCCTCGTTTCTTGGCCGGCGGTTCAACTTTTTACCCCAGAGAGCTGCTTCTCACAGCAGCAGGTCGGGCCCCGGGGCCTCGCTGCAGCCAGCTGCTGCTCACAGGACGCAGACGTCACGTCCAGCTGTCGGCCGCAGAGCTGCAGCCGAGCAGCCAGAGAGCAGCTGGGTGTCACAGTCATAAGTTCATACAGTGTGATGTGGACACGCTGGTATGTGTGGTTTCACATTTTTCCTATTATCAGATTAGAAAAGGAGCTTTTTAAAAACTTGGCAGCAAAGACAAATTATAGCTGCTGACACTTTTTGTGGAAATCCAATTACTTCCTGCAAAACTGCACAACTCTGCAGAGACAGACTCATGCTGTCAAGTGACTGTTATGATGCTGGTATTCAGATGGAGGACAGGAAGTGATAACTTTATATATAAACTGAGGTGTGAATAGTGGAAAGTGACGACATCATGTGTGAACCTGCAGGAAATGCAACAAGCACCGTATCACAGGAAACAAAGGTTTTATTGACCACGTGTTTCAGGCGACCCGGTGAGATCAGTATTCATAAATGAAAAGTTGTTGAAATAACGCTGCAAAGTTTGGCTTTTTTAATGCTTCATTTAGAAACATTGAGAGCAGTGAAGCTTCTTTTTAATTTTAGAATATTTTTACATCAAATCTAAAGTTTTACTGTAAGAAAAACAGTGAATCTGCCTTCAGAAAACAGTACAAATTAACAGAAAAAAAGTCAAAATTACAAGAAAAAAGTCAGAATTACAAAAAAAGTACAAATTACCAGAAAAAAATGTAGAAATGATGTGTCACGATATCGTAAGTTGTCTAAAGTAACGCTGCAAAGTTAGGCTTTTTTATGTTAAGAGCAGTGAAGCTTGTTATTTGTGAAAGTTTGATAAAATGCTGCAGTTGTTGTCGTCCAAACATGTTTGATATCAGTTCAGTTCAGTTTGACTGAATACTTTGTTGGTCAGTCTGTTGGTTTGACTCTCATTGTGGAGAAATAAAAAGACTGAAGTGAGATGAATAGACTGAGAATTTTCTCTTATTTGACAAAACAATTCTTGACTGAATTTAATTTTGTGGACACAAAATGCAGTTAAACAGTTAAATCACAATGTATTGTATCACAATACTCACCATATGATATGCTTAAAATCACAATATCGTATAGTGACTCAAATAACTGGATAAAATCGTATTGTGGGGACTCTGGGGATTCATACCTCTATTGTCTACATCTGCTAAATTATCAACAACAACAACAACAACAACAACAACAACAACAACACAAACAACAGACTAGAAGCAGAAATGAAGCTAGTATTTTCCTGTTGTAGTCTCTGTGACATTTCAGCCGTGCACCTTGTTTCTCACAGCTCGGTCAGACAGGTGACTGATGGGGAAGTGATCTCACGGGACACACACGCTCACACACACACACACACACACACACACACACACACAAGCCACCAACAGTCTCCAGTTCCTCTCTGTGTTATTAGGCGGCGGTCCCGTGCTGTCGCCTGCAGCCCCGGCGCTCTGACAGGTATTCATCACCTGCAGAGCGCCGCGGCCGTGTGACCGCCACGTCCAGCCGCAGCTATGTGACAACACCAGTCATTTCCAACACATGTAATACACACCTTGCTTGTTATTTTGCAACAGATTGTCAGGATGTACAGCGCTGTGCGTGCAGACTGGCCTGCCTGTAAAGGTCTATTTTACAGAAAACATTCGTTCTTTATGTCAGAAAAGTGTAAACACAAAGCAGCTGCAGCTACACGTTTGTTCCCCGGAAGCAGCGAGGAGGTCTGAGAGGTGATTCATGACTTCCAGATGACAGAGCGTGTCTCCGGCGGCCTGCTTTTACTGTCCGGCTGCACACAGGACGACACGGTGTCAACATGCACAGCTGTGTCCCCATACGTCCTGACAGGAAGAACAGCGCTCTGAGTCAGAATCATATGGTGGCCCTGAGAGCTAACAGCGCTTAAACTTAAGAAAACACATGCAAATACACAAAACAAAACATCTTCATCAACTTGACAACACAAGCGCAGCATTTAGAAACAAAACATAAGTGTTTCCAGAGGACACTTAAAAGTGATGCACATGTCTGGACACACTTGATATTATCACGTTTTTTCAAGATAATGAGAATTACATGTTATAACGTGATATATAGCGTTAGCCCACTAGCGTTAGCCCGCTAGCCCTTATCAATCACATTGCAGTTAAACAAATCAAATAAATGAATGATACATGTTTTAATTGGTCTCTCTCAACGGCACCGAGTTGCTCTTGGTCTCGCTAGCCCGCTAACGCTAGCACGCTATCGATCGCCTGCTGTCAATCACCTGCTAACCTTATCATGCTATGATCGGCAGCTAATGTTAGCATGCTATCGATTGGCCGCTAACCTTAGCATGCTATGATCGGCAGCTAAAGTTAGCATGCTTTGATCGGCCGCTAATGTTAGCATGCTATCGATCGGCCGCTAATGTTAGCATGCTATCCATCGGCCGATAATGTAAGCGCACTATGATCCTTATAACATTGAAATTATCATTATCTTGAAATAGCGTGACAATATCACAAGTGTGTCCAGACGTGTGCATCACTTTTAAGTGTCCTCTGGAAACACTTCTGTTGTGGTCTATTCGCAGCGTGTTTTATGTTGTCAAATTGATGAAGATGTTTTCTCAATTTGCTTGTGTTTCGTGTATTTGCATGTGTTTTCTTGAGTTGCAGTGCTGTGAGCTCTCAGGGCCACCGTAGATCCATAAAGCTGCAGGAACATGCTGCCCTTGAAGAGACCTTCCCCAAAACATGAAATTCCCAATGAAATTCCATAATCCATAATCCATTATTGATTTATAATCCAGGGCGGATTAGGCCACATTCCATTAGGGTTTTCCATCAATGCAGAGATTGGACTGCCAGTTTCTGGGTCAAATAATATATATAAGAGTCATAAAGCCGGGCTCAATATAGGTTTCTATAATCCACTTCAGGCCTCGACTCATGAAGAACCTGCTGACTTTCATTTCTTCCTCTGGTGTAGGAGGATGAAAAGCTTCAGCTCGGCTTCGGCTTCAGCTGATATCTAGACATTTAACATAGTTTTCTTGATAATGATTTTCGTTATTATCAAGAAAACCATGGAAAATGTCTAGATATCAGCTCTTAAATTTAGCTCTTATCAGCCATTTTTGTTGTTATCATTATATTTGTCCAAACAAACAACCTTTAGTTGTACCAGACATTAAAATGACCAAGAAACTGAAAAAAACAAGGGTGGTCTAATAATTTTTTCCATGCCTGTACTTTCATATATTTTGGATAATTCAACTGGTTTTATTACAAAAGAAACTATGATGTGGTTAGAGTTTATGCATGAGGCCATAAACCCTCTGAATCATACATTTACTGGCAGTCAAACATAAAGAAGATACTGCCCATAACATCCTGTAATATCCTGCAGAGTTACAGATTAATGACCGTAGAGTCCAAACATTCAGAGGTCCACAGGCTGCTCACCAGACAATATAACCAACATGCACAAGGTGGACTTTCATTCCTGGCAATGCAAAAGTACTCTAAGTAACTCTAACTCTCTTTTCCACCAAATGATCCCAGGAACTAAAGAACCACTAGGAATTAAGCCCAGGATCTAAATCAGGTCCATACTATTTCTCTTTCTCTTTCAATTTACCTTTTATCTGGGCACAGAAACTACATTTAGACAAAAGTTCTTCTCGATCAAACCAGAACCAAAGATCCTTACTTCATAAAAAAGTTCTCACCTGCATCTTAGGTCTCAAAGTCAAACCAGACAGACAGACACAGTAACTCAAAGAACAAAGACGCACAACAACACTGAAAGGTTCAACATTCATCCTCAGATTCATCATCAGATTTTGCTCACGAGATCTAAAAAGGCAGAAATGCAGATCTGAAGCCCAACAAAACCAGATTCTCTGCTCCTTAATCAGAACCATATTGCGTAATCTGACAAACCAAAACTAGCAGAATCATATCGTATGTAACATTTGTAAACATTGCATGTTTTGTTTTGTGGGTTCCTTACCTCCAGCACAGGCCCCGCCCCCAGGATGATCTGCTCCACGCCGCTGGCGAAGCCCTTCTGGCTGAGCGCCGTCAGGTGGTGGATGAGGAAGTTGGTGCTCTGGGTCTTCCCCGAGCCGCTCTCCCCAGAGATCACGATGCACTGGTTCTTCCTGCGCTGCAGCATGGCGTGGTACGCCACGTCCGCCACGGCGTAGATGTGCGGCTCCAGCTTCCCGAGCGTGTGGTTGTCGTATAATTTGACGTATTTGGGGTTGTAGACGGGCAGGAACTGGAAAGGGTTAATCACAATGAGAATACTCCCGATGTACGTGTAGATCTTCTCCTGGCGGAAACGAGCGCGCAGGCTCTCCAGGATGCTGCGCTCCGTCAGCTCCGGGAGCGCGCACAGGTCGGACGGGGGGTCGCTCCCTGCGGGCTGGGGGAGGAAACCCCGCTCCACCAGGTGGCGCCGCTCCTCAGTGACCCGCAGCCACATCTGCAGGCTGCCGCCGTAGTGGATGGATCCGTCCAGGTTCTTCTCCCGCAGGAGGAAGCGGTAGTCGTCGCCGCTGCAGAGCCCGCTGCGGTTCTCCAGGGCGCTGCGCGGCCACAGCATCATCCTCTGGACGGGGCAGTCGCCGGGGTTCAGGATCCACTCCTCGCCGCCGAACTCCTTGACCTCGGCCAGCACGTAGCACTTGGTGCGGTCCAGGCGCAGCCGCTCGATGAGGCACTCGATGGCCTCGGCGGCGGTGGTGTTCTTGCGGGCGCAGACGGGGCAGTAGATGGTGCCCTCGGCCAGGGCGCCCGGGTACACGCGCAGGCTGAACTCCTGGTCCTCCAGGCGCCGCCGCATGCTGCCGCTAGCGGTGGCCATGTTGGCGCTGCTGGCGTAGCTGCAGCCGCCATCCTGTGAGCTCATGGCGGCGCAGCAGGTCCCATCAGCTCAGCGTTCTCTGGGCCCCGAGGACTCGCTCAGGACATCCCAGCTGCAGAGAGGAGACACGGAGAAAGGGGGGGGGGGTTAGAACATGGCGGCAAAGCAACACTTCACGTCCCCGGGCAACATCGAGTCACAACAGGACGGGAGTCACGTGGCGGTCACATGACGACAGCGCGGGTCGAGTCAAAAGGCGTTCTGTTTCTGATCGTAAAGAACCGACCGCTGCTCAAAACAACCAGGAACAGTAGCTGCTTCATGGATCTGAAGGCTGCAGGCCAGCTTATCAGAGTGTGTGTGTGTGTGTGTGTGTGTGTGTGTGTGTGTGTGTACTCATGTGATAATCCGAGGGGCTCGAGGCCTGTGCCAAGATTAACAGCTGCCACCTCCCACACAAAAGTGGCTGTAATGAGAGAACAATGGTTTAATTCAGCACCTCACTGTTGATAGTGAACACAGTACTCCACACACACACACACACACACACACACACACACACACACACACAAACACACACACACACACACACACACACACACACACTCTCTAATTTCACAGACTACAAAGCAACTAATGTGACGTTGGAATAAAGGATCAACTGTAAATGATGAATATTCAGATGATTTTGGGACAAAGATCAAATTTCAACGAGTGTCACAATTTGATTTCTAAATCAAAAATCGATCAAAATGAACTTTATATTACCATCGAGAATCAAGATAATCAAGAATTTCACAATTTAAATTATATTTTTCTCTGCATAAAACTGAAGATCTGTTTGTTTTTTTTGAATCAGGACTCAACAGTCTGAAGCTCCGATTATCAAGTATCAATAAATCAACGCAAGAACACACAAAAAATGTTGTAAAAATAAAACATTTTTAACAGTTTTTGGCAAATTATTACATTAGAAAACAAATAAATGTCCTTCATTCAGTTGGGTGGAATTTTTTTCTTAATTTCTGTTATGAGACGATATTTTTTGTTATTCTTTCATAGTTTTAATACTTGTTTTTTAACTTTATTTAAAGAAAACAATAATCATTTATAGTAACGTATAAGCAGCTTTTTATGTGTAAAATCAGCCTATAACTCAGGAAATCCATAACTTCACTTAAAGCAACAAATGACCACTGAGTGTAACTCATAACCACATTAAAATTAACTTATTTATTTTGTATATAATCAACTTTTTGGCTTCAAGGTTTGTTTTTCATCAGCAGCTGATAATAAAATAATACTAATATGTACAAAAGTTTAAAAAAAAAAAACCCACAAGATTCCTTAAATTAACAACTTCAAATTCCAGCTAGATTATAATAAAAATAGCTGATAAGAGTTTAATTTAAGAGCTGATATCTAGACATTTTCCATGTTTTTTTTCATAATAACCACAAACATTATCAAGTAAACCATGGTAAATGTCTCGATATCAGCTCTTAAATTAAACTCTTATCAGCTATTTTTGTTGTTATCATTATATTTATCATTATATTTCTGTACCAGGCATTAAAATGAACAAGGAATTTAAGAAAACACTAACAATACAGTCTAACTGAAGCATTATGAACTAAAAACTTTGTAAAACTTGAGGATGATTTATCTGTTTAATATTATGTGTAATTTATGTTGCTCCTCTGGTTTCTGCTGTTTACTCACTAATGGTGTATGTAAGAGCATATTAATTATGAATGAGCTGATATAATCATCAATCAGTCAAAGACATATAACTATAACCATAAAGTGATGAAAGCTTACTTAATAATGCATCATAAACGGTTTATGTTGCATTAAAGACATCAAGTCTACTGCAGCAAAACCAAACCAGGGAAATTCATACTGTGAAGCCAGTTCTGTTTTTTTTCTGGACTCCATGGAAATACAGGAACAAATACCAGATGATGAATATGGATCGCTACGGCAACCAGAAATATAGAAACTGAATTTAAACCAGCCGCCCGCTGTGAGCTCCACTGTCCCTGCTCTTCATCTGCTCCTCTTGTTTCCTTTTGTCATTATTTGCAGGTTTTCTGTCCGACTTCATCTCTCTCACGCTGTTTCTCTTCTCTACATTCTGTTTATTTACAGTCAACACAAACACACACATGCATCACATTTTAACATTCCTCTTCTTCTCTTCAAACCGACCCGAGACGTTCACACGCCTCTTTACTGGAACCACAACACAAAGGCACTAAACGGGAGATAAATCTGCACAATTTCCTCCAAAATTAGGTTATTATTTGGACTAAAACATGCACCACTTCCTTTTTCCTGCCCTCGTTTTAATCGTCTCTCCCTTTTTCATGCAGCAGGAAGCGTTTTTCCTGCACCAGACAGACAGAAAGAGAGAGAGAAAGAGAAAGAAAGAAGAGGACGAGGCAGCCAGTCGTCCTCTGAGCGCCCCAGACAGACCCTCCTCTCCCTCCTACTGTCTGCAGCGATCTGACCACCTACAGCAGTCTGCAGCAGCCACACACACACACACACACACAAACGGAGAGGAAACAAGCAGCCGGCGTCTGCAGCAAACAAAGACGTGAACTGTGAGGATGAAAGACGAGCAGAAAGACAGACAGAGATGAGAGAGACGCCTGCAGCGTTACTCAGACAGCTAACGAGCCGCTCACACACCAACAGGTCACAGATTCACTCTGTCCATTATGCAGAAATGTAAATACAGTCGGAGCTCTGAGTCCGTTTGTGCCGTCTGCTGTGTTTGTGATGCTCGCACAAATAACAACAACAAATAAGCGAAGCTGCTCAATGAATCTGCAGCTGCAGAGATGATGCTCAGTATCGGTCCCACTGTAGTATTTTCTCTCGATACTTGAGTCATGATACAATACTATTGAGATTTTAAGCATTTTTTTGCGATATGGTGAGTATTGCGATACAATATATTGTGATTTAATTAGAGGTCGACCGATACAGGTATTTTAATGCCGATGCCGATACCGATTATTTTAACATCAGTCTTAACCGATCCCCAATATGTGCTGTCGATTTTTTGGTCGATTCGTGAAGCCGATATTGCCTTTTCTCCCTCCATTTACATGATAAAAATGACACAATGATAACAAATGTTATACAAGTCTCAAGTCAAACAAAAAAAGAAACATTTATTAACAAAACAAACAAAAAATATTAACAGTGTATGCTGTTCTAGGCCTCGAGGTGGTGGCGCCTCAGATGAGTCCACATATTTGATGTGTTTTACTTTTTTCCGGTTTTCAGACGGGGGTTTTTTAGATAGTGGGAAAGGAGCCCTACGCGACTGTAAGCTCGACCAGTGTTTAAAAACCCCACGTTGACCCGATAATATCAGTGGCAGAGAGAAAGAGAAAGAAACACACACTCTCTGCCAGGGAGGGAGGGGCAATGCATGAGCTTCATGTGATCTCCAGAATCTCAATGCATGGATGCTCAATGAGCTAATTGATCGGCAAACGCACGCACTTATCGGCCGATGCCAATACAAGTAAAAAATGCAAATATATGCCCGATATATCGGCTGGACGATGTTTTGGTCGACCTCTATATTTAACTGGTTAACTGCATTCTGTGTCCCCAAAATTAAATTCAATCCAGAATTGTTTTGTACAATAAGAGAAAATTCTCAGTGTATTCATCTCACTTCAGTCTTTTTATTTCTCCACAATGAGAGTCAAACCCACAGACTGAACAACAAAGTATTCAGTCAAACTGAACTCAACTGATATCAAACATGTTTGGACGACAACAACTGCAGCATTTTATCAAACTTTCACAAACAACAAGTTTCACTGCTCTCAATGTTTCTGAATGAAACATTAAAAAAAGCCATGTTTGAATCGTTATTTCGACAACTTCCCGACACGATATCCTGACGCACATTTTCTATTTTTTTTGTTTGTAATTTCTACTTTTTTGTTATTTTGACTTTTTTTTCTTGAAATTTCTATTTCTTAGATTTAATGTAAAAATATTCAAAAATAGAAAAAAAAATGGTGTTTTTCACTTTATTTATCATTCATTCATCTACTTCTGTTTACATCTATTGTGTATAGAACAACAGTCTCCGCTGATGGACCACCCTTCACAACAGCTTTAGCTTCAAAACCAGAGGAAACCCTGCAGGTACAAAGAGAGCTGCATCTTCTGCATCTGTTGTTGTGGAGCAGCGAAGCACTAAAGACTTCTACTTCCTGTTGAGCACTAACCTGAACCTGATTAAAACAATTTAATTTTACGGCTCTTCTAGACTTTCCAAACGTTCCTGGGGGCTTGGTGGGAACGCAGGAAGAATCCTGAGAGGAACCGACTCAAGAGCCAGAGATAATTTATTGGAAAAGGTCTAACTGTCCCGTCCTGAACCCTTCATCAGCTCTCCTCTGGCTTCATCTTTAATTAATTCATTAATTAACCCTCTGCAGTCTCTGATCAGATCACGTGACCTGTGACTGAAAACCTCCAGCAGACCTGTGACTGACAACCTCCAGGAGCGGGTTTCAGCCGTCAGCTTCCCTCTAAAGTTAGATTAGATTCAACTTTATTAATCCCACAGCGGGGAAATTTCTTTCTTACAGCTGACCACAAAAGATAAAAGATAAAAAATAAACAATCTAATAGAAAAAGACATTTAACAATATACAATATATTATATAAATGAAGAATGTGCAGAGTGTAAATTATATGCAAAATGTGAAAAAAAGTTCTGCTCCATGAGGCCAGTTTGTGTTTGATGATGGTAGAACAAGTAAAACTGGAGATAAGCTAAAATATATTCATGATAAGCATATAGAACTAGATGTTATATTTGAGTTTTTGTGTGGAAAATGTTGATCCAGTGAGTGAAAGTGAAGAAATAAAGCTCAGGTCAGAGAGGTGAGGCTGTGCTGTCTTTAGTTCTTCACACTATCAAAAATAAAGAGAGAATAATCCAAACGGTTTATTGTTATTATGCATTCTGAAACAACCCAGAGGGATAAAATGTAAGAAATACTAAAAATACAAAATATCTAAAATTATAATTCACAGTTGGTCAAAGCAAATGTTCCCTGACACCCGAGCCTGGATCAACACATTTATTCAGACCTGCTGGGAATCTTAAAGTCAAATGTTGCTGCTGAAGCTGCAGGAAACTTTCAGTTCTGTGCAAACAACATGTCATCCACCATGACACAATATGGACAAACAGGAGAAATATGTTTTAACTCTCTGAGCTCCAAAACTGAAGTTATTTCATCTAAAACTGTAATAAAAATTGCACCGATGCTCATAGACAGAAACTGTAAAAAAATGGATTTACTGCAATTTTTCCAGCTTCCTTACAGTCCTCGAACAGATCATGTGTGTGAACTGCTTTCATCAGAAAAAGTCACCAAATCGAAGCTTAAAATGTTGATACTTGTGTCAGAATCTCTTTATTCTCCATGTGTCATTTAAAATAAAGCATCTGCACTAACCAGATCCTGTTAAAACATTAAATTCTGCTCCTCAGAGACACTGTGACACAAATATTCACTGAGAATCTGTTTAGACAGAGCAGAGAGGAGAGGACAGGAGAGGCTGGAAACATGACAATGCTTCAATCAATATGTGGAGAAAACTGTTTTTGGTCCTTTGTGTCTTTTTTTAAACATTTTTACATCTCCTGTTTGGTTATTTTGTGACTTTTTTGGTCATTTTATGACTTTTGTGTATATATTTTTGGTCATTTTGTCTTTTTTTCTCCGACATTTGTGACACTTTGAAAAATGTTTATATATAAATTCCATTTTATTAAAATTTGAATACATAATTTATCAGAGAAGTTCAACTTACGTTGTTCCTTTTTTTCCTGATTTCTGTCATTTTAACTGTGTTATTATGCACAAAAACATGTTTGAGTTGTTCCCACTTATAGCCAGGATTGTGCTGATTCCACAGAGCTGCAGGACTTATAGATTTATAACGATTTATATAGATTTTATATGTTGCAGTGAAACACAAGGACACAGAATGTATCTGTGGGAAACAGCACTCATAAACACCACAGATGTCACCAAAATAAAAGGATATTGCGGATTAGTAGTTTAAAGGATAGAAGGAAATCTAAATCCCTACTCCGGGTTAATGACGTTTTTTTTCCCCAAAAAACAGATACAAAGAGAGTTTAAATCTTCCCTCGAAAGCTCCGACCTCCGAGTTAATTTGAGACGCTGTGAGCGGAGCGGAGACTTCACCAGCCAGCAGGAGACGTCAGGAGGTTACGCCGAGCCGCGTGAGGGATCAGGAGCGGGGCTGACGGATGGTCTTTTAGGGGTCAAAGGTCAGACTGAGGGGCCAAGGCTACATACCGGCTGAGGTCTGACAGATCACATGTGTGGAGTTACGAAGCTCGCAGCCAAATGTTTTCTCTGGAGGAGAACAGCTGCATGTGGTGAGGTCACTGAGGCACAGAGCAGACTGTACACACAGAGGAGGAGGAGGAGGAGGAGCAGGAGAGGAGAGGAGAGGAGAGGAGGAGGAGGAGGAGGAGGAGAGAGGAAGAAAGAGGAGAGGACGCAAGAGGAGAAGGAGGAGGAGGAGAGGAAGCAAGAGGAGGAGGAGGAGAGGAAGCAAGAGGAGGAGGAGGAGAGGAAGCAAGAGGAGGAGGAGGATAGGAAGCAAGAGGAGGAGGAGGAGGAGGAGAGGAAGCAAGAGAAGGAGGAGGAAGAGGAAGAGGAGGAAGCAAGAGAAGGAGAGGAGAGAGGAGGAGGAGGAAGAGGAGGAAGCAAGAGAAGGAGAGGAGAGAGGAGGAGGAGGAAGCAAGAGGAAGAGGGGGAGGAGGAGGAGCAGGAAGCAAGAGGAGGAGGAGGAAGAGGAGGAGAGGAAGCAAGAGGAGGAGGAGGAAGAGGAGGAAGCAAGAGAAGGAGAGGAGAGAGGAGGAGGAGGAAGAGGAGGAAGCAAGAGAAGGAGAGGAGAGAGGAGGAGGAGGAAGCAAGAGGAAGAGGGGGAGGAGGAGGAGCAGGAAGCAGGAGGAGGAGGAGGAGAGAGGAAGAAAGAGGAGAGGACGCAAGAGGAGAAGGAGAAGGGTGAGAGGAAGCAAGAGGAGGAGGAGGAGAGGAAGCAGGAGGAGGAGGAGGATAGGAAGCAAGAGGAGGACGAGGAGGAGGAAGCAAGAGGAGGACGAGGAGGAGGAGGATAGGAGAGGAAGCAAGAGGAGGAGGAGGAAGAGGAGGAAGCAAGAGAAGGAGAGGAGAGAGGAGGAGGAGGAACCAAGAGGAAGAGGGGGAGGAGGAGGAGGAGGAGGAGAGGAAGCAAGAGGAGGAGGAGGAGGAGAAGCAAGAGGAGGAGAGGAGAGAGGAAGAGGAGGAAGTAAGAAGAGGAGGAAGAGGAAGCAGGAGGAGGGAGAGGAAGCAAGAGAAGCAAGAGGAAGAGGAGGAGAGGAAGCAGGAGGAGGAGGAGAAGAAGCAAGAGGAGGAGGAGGCTGATGGACGGAGACGCAAAGAAAAGTAAATCAGCCACAGCGTGGAAGAGAGGAGAGAGAGAGAGAGGAGAGAGAGAGAGAGGGAGTTGTGTAAAGAAAACAAAAAGAGGAGGTGGAGTGAAGGAGGATAAACGTCTGTTTTGACACGGTTGAACGTGAAGCGATGACAGCGAGCGGAGAGATAACACAGGAACAAACTCCTGCTTTACACTGGAGAGACAGAAGGAGCGTGAAGGAGACTGAAAGAGAGTGAAGGAGAGTAAAGGAGTGGAGGAGGAGTTCATGAGAGTAAAGGAGTGGAGGAGGAGTTAATGAGAGTAAAGGAGTGGAGGAGGAGTTCATGAGAGCGTGGCAGGCGTCTGACTGAGGACGAGTTCAGCTGCAGGGCACCAACATCCAGAGACGTCACTCAGTAGAAAACAGAACTACACAGGTAGAGATTAATATTTAAACAGGAAGGAGGAGAGGAGGAGGAGGAGGAGGAGGAGGAGGAGGAGGAGGAAGAGGAGGAGGAGGAGGAGAGGAGAGGAGGAGGAGAAGAGGAGTAGTATGTTCTGCACTGGAAGGACTCATTTCATGGTCATTCATTAATTGTCCACCACAACTTCAATCAGAAATCAGTCCTGCTGTCTCTCCTATGACACCAGCAGGTCTACACTGTGTTATAAAAGACAGTTTAAACAGTAAATAAATGTACGTAAATGCCGGAAATGAAGTAGTTACAAGGGTCACGTGACTACCGTAAGTTACGTAAAAAAGGTAAGTTACGTAAAGAACGTAACTTAAGTTAAAAATGCTTTAAATCTGTTTTCACACGGGTCTCACCCTGCTCTCCTGGGTGAAAGTCCGCTGCTTGTTTGACCCATAAACCACTCTAGTCTCCAACCAAAGGCGGGAATCCGCCTTTTTAAACTTACTTGGCTGTCAATCACTCCTACATCAGCAAGATGGCATCGGGAGCATTACAGTGGATGGTGAAATTCGTAAATATAGCTCGTTTTTCGCTGCCTGTACACAATACCTCTACTGACGTTTTTGACAGGAGAACAGGCTGCAACATCACCGTCAATCATCAGTAAGAAGAACAGAGGAAAGTCTGAAACGTAAATATGAGTCGGATTTTGCTTCCTGTACAAACGAGACCAGTCTGTGTGGACCTCCATGGACATGTGCTGGTGATATTTATTAACGTCACATGGATCAAAGCAGATGCAACAAATATGAAGCAGACTCAGTTTGTCCCCGTACACATCACGTTAGAGGCAGGATGTCCCTCTGACAGTCACATTTCTCAGCATGCTTCTCTGGTTATTATAACCCACAATCCTCCACACAGCCGGACATCCATCACATCAGCTGAGCACTCGACGACAGCTCACTGACAGCTGATATATGAGCCACGGGGTCAAAGGTCAAGGTGCAGTGTTGTCTGTATACTGCATGCAACAGTTTGTTCTCGGTGAGAAAACAGCTGCAGGACGAGCTGGAAGTTAAAAAGAAAAGATTTGTGACGCAGATTTAGTCTCGTTTTTGGGAATTAAAGCTCCTGGAAGTCTGCGGTTAAAGACGGAGATTTAATAATCATCTCTTCTGTCCTCTGATGACGTACGGACAATTTTCTCTCTCTGAGTTTGTTTCTTGTAACTCCTACGTCTCCGGAGAGAGAATAAGAGCTGATGTTGCACAGCAGCAGTGCAGCAAACATGCAGGAAGTGACCAGGTCTTTATAACAGATTAGGGTTGTCATGATACTAAAATTTTCAACTCGATACCGATACTCAGGAAAATATTTGATACTCGATACCATTTTCGATACCACAAGGATAAAAACAAAGACCCCAAAATTTTACAGAAATATTTTTAACAACAAGAAAAATGCAGCATATAAAAATGAACAGAACCACAGGTTAAATATTTATAATAAAAAACAGTTGTGCAAAAATAAACTGCAACCATGATAACAAGCTTCAGGTCTGAGGTAGTGCAAAAAATAAATAAATACAATAAACAATAAGATTAGAACAATATTTTGTATGCTGTGCACAATATTAGGCAAGCTTGATAAGTTGACTTTTCTCTGCTTCATTCTGGGAATTTCAAGAGAGAAAATAACACTTTTCATCAATACTTTTGAAATGAGTATCGTATCCGGATACAACGTTTTAGTATAGATACTTTTGACAACCTTATAACAGATGCATCAGAGCAGACGGGAGTCTTCAGGAGCGTCTGCAGCAGAGCGAGCTGCCAGAGAACGGCTCACATCCAACATATTAAACACAGATGAGAAGCTGCTCTCCCACAGCAATAAACACCAAACCTCAGCATTCCTCCTCACACACACACTGCAGAAAAGACAACTTGTATTTTTTGTCCTAAAACAGTGATTTAAGTTGGTAAAACTTGGAAATATAAATTATTGACATTTAGGGCAATAATGTAAGCCAAATGAAGCCAGTTATCTGCTCAAAAACAAGTTGGTGAGTTGTTGTTACTTATATCTTTAAGTTGGGGTTCACAACAAGGGACAATAGTTCTGATAACTCTTATTTCTTTGTTGTGAAATGCGGGAAAGCGGTGAAATTCATTAGCGAAAGCTAGCGGCTAACTGATGCTAGCGGCTAACTGAAGCTAGCAGCTAACTGATGCTAGCGGCGCTGCTTGTTACAGCTACAGGAGTAGCCATTAGCGTATCAATGCTAACTCAACATTGTGGTTGCAACATTAGCTGACATTTCATAGCGGCGTTACAATCGTCACATTGCAGAAGTTAGCAGTGTAAGGATTAAAAGTTATTACAATGTAAAATTATAAGTTAGTACAACTTACAGTTGAGTTGACAAAAATCTGAATTCAGAGTTGAGCAAACTCAAAAACAAAACTTAAAATGTTTAGTTTAATTGTCCAACTTAAAATTTTATCGAAGTTTGTTGCCTTGAAATTTTGAGTTCACCCAACTTTTCACACACACACACACACACACACACACACACACACACAAACACACCCTGTGCTGAGAGAATTAAAGTGAACGTGTGTGTGTGTGTGTGTGTGTGTGTGTGCTTCCTGCTGCACACTGACAGTCAGACTGAACTCATTAAACACAGATGATGACTGCATTAGAGAGAAGTTACACAGTGGCTCCGCCCCCGATCACTCATCAGAGGAGATCATTACAGGATTACAGTTCAACTCCTCGCTGCTGGCTGCTGCTGCTGCTGGAGGAGCTTACACACACACACACACACACACACACACACACACACACACACTCCTAGTCCCAGAGCACCAGGCGAACCACACCTCGTGTTCAAACATCTCACCAACGGCTCCTGATGTGTGATTTGCATGCAGCTGCATCGTGGAAGAAGAATTTATCTTCAGTTTGTTTCAGTGTTTACTTTACTTTTATAGTCAAGTCAAAGTTTATTTATGGAGCACATTTAAAAACAACCTCAGTTGACCAAAGTGCTGTACAGTTATTAAAATACAATAAAACAATAATAAACAATAAAATAGTAATAAAAACTCAATCCAAAAACTAGAGTTAGAGATAAAAAAAATAAAAATAAAAAGGGTAAAAAAGTAAAAAAGCCAAGGATTCTTGCCTAGCTTATAATAGCCTGAATAAACACTGACATATTTCTGGATTTTTTCTAAATAAAAAGAGTAATAAAGCAGGTTTAGAAACTGGTTGGAGCACTTGAAACTTTTTAATATAATATCAAACATTCATTTACATCCAGCTACAAAGACAAAGACGTTTTTTTTTATCAGTTACTGAAATGTTTGACATTTTGAAGGTCTGAAGTTTTTCAAAACATCTGTGGAAAACAAGCACCGCAACAAACAAAACTACTGGACATGTATTTAAATGTGCAATAATTCCAAATGGTGTCATATCTGCACTGTGATGTATAGTACAAACTAAGTGCTCCATCCTTAATACATGACATGCATACAATATGATTATGCTTCTATAATGGGCTAAAATTTGAGCTTATGTAAAGCAGCAATATCATGCAGATGGAACTTGGCAAACAAGATAAGTTGGTTTCAGACATCTGACCTGCTGCCCACATCAACGATTTGTTCAGCAACTGCACCCACTCATGGCTGATTTATCCAGTTGGATAAACAGTAAACCATAAGCACTTAGAATCTACAGTTAAAGATTCCTTTAGTGACATAAAGTTATATGAAATAACCCTGTTGGGAGTCAGAATGAAAAGCATCAACCAAAGGTATAAAAACTGCTAGTTTTTCAGTATTGCAATGTTAATTATATAGAAAAATATTAGAGATAGACATTTTTATATAGATATATATCATCTTATCATACAGTGCTTCAATACATTTTCTTCCTACAGACCTGCAAACTCCTGCAGAGTTCCTCAGTTTGCTTTAAACCAACGTGTCTGAACCAACTCAGACCACAAACCTTCCTGCTGTCAGAATAAGATCGCCTGCGTCCGACATAACTTGTTTCACAAACTTGTAATTTTCCGAAGGTGACAATCTGACAATCACTAACACTTTCTGCAGCGATCAGTGTGTGGAGTCTGGAAGCATCCAGGATCTTGATGAATGCAGAAAGAGGGATTTTTTTAAACAGCGTGTGTCCTCCTTCATTCTCAAAAAAAAATCCCATCTCACATAGCACCGTTTATGAAAATAATCCTGATCTAAATCAAAGAGCAAAACTT
>NC_081522.1:37775119-37790119 GCF_030273125.1 Centropristis striata
AACCCCTTATCTGCCAAAGCCTTACTATGTTCAGAATAATATTAAAATCTATGCATACATTCATTTGCATGCTCTTATCCGGGGCCGGGTCGCGGGAGCAGCCTCTCAGCCCTCCTGGGGGACCCCGGGGGGGCCTCTCAGACCAGATGAGATAAATAATCCCTGCAGCGTGTTCGGGGCCGACCCCGGAGCCATTTAATCACACAGGTTTTTATACGTCTACGTGCATCGTACGTCCTTATATCAGCTGTTAATGTGAGTAAACTGCAGAAGAGTGAGCTTTATCTGCTCTGAGCTTCTGTTGTCTCTCAGGATGCAGCTAACAAACCCCCAGGACACACACACACACACACACACAGACGGCTCTATAAGTGATGAACAGCGAGCCGTATTGATCCGAGCCTGTGTGCACACAGAAAAAGTCGACCTCCCCTGCAGGCTGTGGGCGTGGCCTGCAGGATCTGACCTGAACATGAGTGACAGGAAGAGAGCTGGAGACAGACAGGTGCTACGTTTTATGTGCATTATGATATTTAAACGCTCGAACATCTTGTGGCATAAAGGATGCAGTTTGTTTTGGAGAGTTTATTGGTTAATGCATCAACAAATCTGCTGCAGTTACTGCACCGAGAGCAAATATTTATTCTAAATGAGTTTCCTGTCGCAGATATTAATGCAAAAATATCTCATAAAGGGGTTTTTATACTTCTATGTGCATTGTACATCCTTATATCAGCTGATAAATGTGAGTAAACTGCAGAAAAGTGAGCTTCCGTTGTCTCTCAGGAGAGACTGACAGGTGCTCCGTTTTATGTGCATTATGATATTTAAACGCTCAAAAATCATGTGGCATAAAGGATGCGGCTTGTTTTGGAGACTTTATTGGTTAATGCATCAACAAAACTGCTGCTGAGGCCATATTGTAGCTGCAGTTACTGCACAGAGAGCAAATATTTATTCTGAATTAGTTTCCTGTCGCAGATATTAATGCAAAAATATCTCATAAAGGGGTTTTTACACTTCTAAAAGTGAGCTTCTGTTGTCTCTCAGGATGCAGCTAACAAACCCCCGGGTCACCCTGGGCGTGGCCTGCAGTCTGTGGGCGTGGCCTGCAGGATCTGACCTGAACAAGAGTGACAGGAAGTGAGCCAGAGACTGACAGGTGCTCCGTTTTATGTGCATTATGATATTTAAAAACGCTCAAATATTATGTGGCATAAACGATGCAGCTTGTTTTGGAGAGTTTATTGGTTAATGCATCGACAAAACTGCTGCTGCTGAGGCCATATTGTAGCTGCAGTTACTGCACAGGGAGCCAATATTTATTCAGAATTAGTTTCCTGTCGCAGATATTAATGCAAAAATATCTCATAAAGCAAACCAGACTAAGATTCTACATGTTTTATTTAGCAGTGCTTGGTAATTAATGTGGCTGTCTTCTTCAAATGTAATTTGTTTTGCAGGAATTTGATCATAAAACAAAGATATGAAACTGATGGGCGTGGCCTGCAGGACTCTGATCTAAACATGGCCGACAGGAAGTGAGCCGCAGACAGACAGGCGCTCTGTTTTATGTGCATTATGATATTTAAATGCTCAAACATCGTGTGGCATAAACGATGCAGATTGTTTTAGAGAGTTTATTGGTTAATGCATCAACAAAACTGCTGCTGAGGTCATAACTACAAATATCAAGATAATGAATTATTATTTATAAATAAAGAGCAGATGAAGGAGCAGTTTTAGTTTCGGTAGAACTCACTGATTCATTGAATCATATTGTAGCTGCAGTTATTACAGAGCAAATATTTATTCTGTCACAGATAAAGTCGTGGAAAAAATTATGAGACCATTGTTTTCTTCAATTTTTTGTTCATCTATCTAGACATTTTCCATGGTTTTCTGGATAGTAACCAAAAACATTATCAAGAAAACCATGGAAAATGTCTAGATATCAGCTCTTAAATTAAACTCTTATCAGCTATTTCTGTTGTTATCATTATATTTGTCCAAACAAATGAACCTTTAG
This sequence comes from Centropristis striata, assembly GCF_030273125.1. Taxonomy (NCBI): domain Eukaryota; kingdom Metazoa; phylum Chordata; class Actinopteri; order Perciformes; family Serranidae; genus Centropristis; species Centropristis striata. The sequence goes on from NC_081522.1 coordinate 37,777,149, forward strand.
TTGTACCAGGCATTATTATGAACAAGAAATTGGAGAAAATCATATTTTCCATGACTGTATTAATTCAAAAATATCTCATAAAGCAAACAAGACTAAGAGTCTGCAGGTTTTATTTAGCAGTGCTTTGTAATGAATGTGGATTTCTTCTTCAAATATCATTCGTTTTGCAGGAATTTGATCATAAAACAAAGATATGAAACTTCATGGCAACGCCACAAAGAGCTGCTGAGATATTTCAGTCTGAAACCAGCTGGTGAACTAAACAGCAGAAATAACAAGAAGCTGTGAGCTCTGCTGCAACCACAAATGTGGAAATGTTAAACAAAAAGCCTTGAATATTTTGGTCCAAAACACGGGCAGCATCCTGACGTTAGCAGAACTCTGTTGTAACTGATACAGCTGACAAGGTTTCAACATTCAAAACAGAATCTGAAACTCGTTCCAAGGTTTCACATCAATTCCAGCAGCAGCTTCTGCTCCTCTCTCTCGCTGGAAATGTGCAGAATAAAAAGTGGACGTGAGTCTGAGCCAAGGACAAGTTTGGCCTACATTTCTCTCCCACAACCTGAGCGAGCCAACAGAAACACCCCCGAGTGTGTTTGCATTAAAGCAGCTTTGCCCACGACTCCAGAATCAGAGCTGATCCGCCCGCAGCTCTGGCTCTGAAGCCGCTGAGTAACTCCTGGAGCCGCCAAGCTGTGGAAAATGAAAGAGTGGAGTTTAATAAGGCGGGCAGGAAGGACACGGGCGAGGAAAGCTGCGTCCCAACTAGGGATGTCCCGATCCGATCACGTGGTTTCAGACTCGATCGGAATCAGACATTATGTCCAGATCAGGGATCGGATATATGTATATTCAGCATGATATCATTTTACTGCATAAATACATTAACCCTTTGGAGTTTGGGGCTATTTTGTCGGTTTTGGACTTTTTTACCATGACGTGTTGGTATCATTGTTTTCAGCACAACCTCACCTATATGACCTGATAATTATTATTTTCATTTTGACTTACAGGATTAAAACATTTTGAACACAAAACAACACACAAGAATATTTACAAAAAACACAAAAACACACAAAAAACACATAAAACGCACAAAAAACACATAAAAACACACAACCCCCCCCCCCCAAAAAAAACCCCACACACACAAAATTACTATAAACATACATAAAAACACACAAAAAATACAAAAAACAACCCCCCCCCCCCCCAAAAAAAAACCCCACACAAAATTACTATAAACATACATATGAACACACTCAAAACACAAAAAACACATCAAAAACATAAAAGAATTACAAAAACACACACAAAAACACACATAAAAATACACAAAAGAACAAAAAAATATTAAAAAAACGCACAAAAAAACACAAAAGAAAAGAAAATACACATAAAAACACAAAAAAACACAAAAGAAAATAAAATACACATAAAAACACACAAAAAAATACAAAAAACACAAAAAATGACAAAAAATACACGAAAAAACACAAAACACACACAAGAAATACATGCATAATAAAACAAAATCCACACAAACAATACAAAAAAAACACATAAAAACACAAAATCAATGAAGAAGTGGTGCTCCGGTGGACTCCAGAGGGTCAATGTATTATAGAAGTATCGGATCAGGACTCAGTATCGGCAGATACTCAAAACCAAATGACTCGGAGGCAAAAAACCCTGATGGGGACATCCTTAGTCCGAACCGTGGACGGAGCGGCCGCAGACTCACAGAGTCACTAATGGCTCCATCATCCTCATCGATCGGCCCCTCCCCCTCGGCTTCCCGTCGCCCCGCGGCTCGCTGCTGGGATCTGAGTCTGCAGGACAGAGATCAATACCTGCCTCTCTGCTCCCTGCATTAGATGTCCACTTTTTTTATTTTTTCATTTTCAAATAATCGATGCAAGATAAACTCTGGTTTTAATTTCCGCTGCAGAGCTCCAAATGTCAAGAGGACGGAGCACGTTAGGCTAAATGATCTGACAGTCGGATGGATTTCCGTTAAATAAAGAGCAAATATTTCAGAATTAGCAGCTGATTTTATACTGTATACACTCTGAGCTGGTTCTAAAACATCATGACCACTTAACCCATTCAGGCCTAAAACGCCTGGAAAAAATGCCTGAAAAACCTCTGGGCGATTTTAAAATAACCCCCTAAAGCCCCTAAAGTTTTCTGGAAATGAAATTCAAAAAGTATTTGAGAGTTTATACCCGTAATATCTGAGCTCCCTCCGCTATAGTCGTCTTCCACCATGATTTCAGTTCTGGAAAAGTCCCATGTTGCATAGCAACACTCCCACATGTATTCTCATTTTGTGTCTTTTTTTGTCATTTTGTGTCTTTTTTTAGTCAGTTTGTGTCTTTTTTTGGTCATTTTGTCTTTTTTTAGTCATTTTGTGTACTTTTTTTTGTCATTTTGTGTCTTTCTTTGGTCATTTTGTGTCTTTTTTTTGTCATTTTGTGTCTTTTTTTTTGTAATTTTGTGTCTTTTTGTGTCATTTTTTGGTATTTTTTTGTCTTTTTTTGTGGTAATTTAGTGTCTTTTTATGGTGATGATTTCAAAGTTCTGGAAAAGTCCCATGTTGCATTGCGACACTCCCACATGTATTCTGATGCATTTCATTGGCCAAGAGACCGAAAATAGGTGGAAAAAACTACAAATACTATGAAACGACGTATCCGCTTTCCCAGCTTTAATGGTAGAATAATGCAACAGTGTAAACAGGATAACGGTTTTAATGGTAGAAATGCGGTAATGTTTTCCCGCCTTAAATGGGTTAAACGCCCACAAAGGATGCAGCCTTCCTTTAACTCCGGATTTAAAACGTTTTATTTTTCCCCAATCTTCCCCTGAGGAGCTGTGGCTGAGTAATGCCTGCAGACCGACAGCTCCTCATGCATAATTTCTGTGCTGTAATGAAGGCGGTAGTGGCGTTTTGGGGAAGATGAAAGCAGAGAGAGTCTGGCCCTAATAACGGCCAAACAGAGCTGCAAGGACGGGAAGAAGCAAACATGTCCTGACCGGCAGGAAGCAGCACACGTTAGTGGAGAAACAGAAACAGAAAGAGGAGGTCAGGCTGTCTGAGGCAGAGCAGGAGGCGCTCCGGACTCCTGGATGCCTTGTGGCGTCTGCAGCTTTCACACAAACACAGTGATGCTCATAGAGAACAGCTGACAGGTAATAACTGAACACTTCCTCTCTGCAGGCCAGCAGCTCAACCTGGGTGGTTGACGTGAACTCAAATTCAAAGTGAAAAAAATAATAATTCAAAAATATATGTCAAATGACATACAATTATATTCCCTTATATGTGAATAATTCAAAACTGAATGTGTCCATTTCTAATTCTTCATATATTTAGAATATTATTAACTTTTTGGTGTGGTAGTCCTAAAATGTGTCCGGCGGAGCAACAAAATAAAGAATGTCATTATTTAATTCAGAGAATGTTGGACAGATAAGATAGATAAGCCCAAGGCATATTAGTTATGAATATTTTTAACAATTTACATTATTTTCAATGATCAATCAATGTAAATTGATAAAAATATTCAGATCAATACTTAAACTGCGTTGTACCAAAGGACTACCTTAAGACGACCAGTTCCAACACTGCACGGAAATAGTAATATTATGAAAATATTTGAGACAGAACTGATCTTGTGTGCAGAGATTCTTCTGTCCTTCCTGATTCTGGAAGGACCCCTCTCAGTAATGGGGTGGTCACATTAATGCCTGTTTTATATCTACATAATGGCGTTGCTCCAGGAGGACACCAGTTTTGCGGACAAAATGTAATGTGTCATAATAACTCTACATAGGGACCTTAACACTTATATCCTCTAGGTTAATTAAGTAAACACTCGTATGACATGCATTCAAGTATTTTAATGTATTTAGATGAATTTTTCATTAAATCACAGTTGTTTTAAGATAAGTAATGCTACCTAGGACAGTTGCACCGGTGGACAAATGTCATGTTCAAAACAGAATATTTGCATAGTTGAAGAACGATACTCATTGTTTGCAGATGGATTAGATGTAGAAGAATGAACTGCATATTAAAACATTAACTTTAATGAAATATTATCAAATTTTAGTAATATTCGTCACTGGGAACACAAAAATTGAGCGTCCCGTCAACCACCCATGTGTTTGTGTGCAAAAATATATAAAAGCAGATGCAGAACACTGTAACAAAAATTGGGTGTTTTTAGGGAACTTAACTTTATTATTCTACAGGCTAGGGGTGTGCCATATCGTATCGTTCACGATAATATCGGTATATATTTTTTATGGTTAAAAAAAAGCATATCATGCTATTGGCAACGTTCTTACTTGATGTAGTGGTAAAAGTTGTTTTAATCATAAAAAGCTACTATTATTCCCTCTCTCTAAACACATGCAGCTTTCAAAATAAGAGCACAGTGTGTTAACAGAATCCACCACAGAATTTACAAGAAGACTGTCAAAATAAGATGCCCAAGAACCTTTATTCTCCTTTACAAAATGTCATTAAAATATGCCCCCGGAACCCCTAAATGGTTATTTTTATTATTTGCTCATACTCAAGAGTCAAGAGTAATTTTTTTTTGTATTTGGCAACTGTTGAGATTTGCACTTCAAACTACATGTTAGATTTTTAATTATTTATACAGACAAAAAAAAATCATATTTTCTATATCTTTTTAAGTATTTCCTAATATCGTCAAGAATATCGTTATCGCAAAAATAGCCTGAAATATCGTGATATTCTTTTAGAGCCATATTGCCCAGCCCTACTACAGGGATTTTTTCTACATTGAGTGCAAATGTCATTAAAAAAGTACATTACTTTTTAATATATTAACCATAAAATAAAAGCCTCAATCTGTAATTTTACATGCTTTTTGTGTTTTACATACAGAAATCTGAACTTTTACGAGGACTCCTTGTGGATTTAATGGACAAACTTAAATTTTAAGCTATTTCTGAAATGTTTCCTCCTCATTCTGACAGCAGCTTTAACTTCCTGCAGGTGGAATCTGACATTTCTTTCTCCTCTCAGGCTTTTGATTCTCTTTGATCATGTTTAGGCCTTAAAAGGAATCAGACTGGCATCACTCATGTCTTTAACTCGAACCACAATCAACACTGCATGTTTCCCATAATAAACCTGCAGCAGAACTCGACTGTTGGAGCTGATTTCTCTCTGTTTGTGTTGTAAAAACTGAAACATTGATTGTGGAAACAGCAGCAGAGTGAGTCAGCTTCCTCCAGGCTGAGACACAAAACTTTTCTCTGCATCGACGCCGTTATTAAAGAGAAGTCTGTGAAAAAACTGTCCACGCCCCCAACAAGGTCGATTATTACTCTGTGTTATGAATATTTAATCCGTGATGAAAAGCCAAATCAATGCTGCAGACAAGAGGAAGAACAAGAGACACGAATAACATTCTGCAGCGTAACATTTATACTCCATGCCAACTGAGGAAGTATTGTGCAAAAACGTAAAGGTTTGGAGGTCAGAAGGCTGAAGAGACTCCTGCAGGAGAGTTTCACTGCAGTGGAGCACGTTCTGAAACTTTATACTCTTATTTAACTTTAAACTTTATACTTTATACTTTTAGTGTATAAAATGAGCTGCTGTGACCTCTAGGATAATCACAGCCTCATGAAACTTTACAACCACAAACTAGAGACCTGGAGCATTCAGAGGATGGAGGGCCGAGACTCTAGATTCACAATATGGGGCTTTCTCAACAGCAACACAACACAATGGCTGCCATACAATTGCACAAAATACACAAATCTACATAATTAAAAAGTTTCTGAAACCAAATCGCAGCATTGATTTTCTCTGCTGTTCCTCAAGGTCTTGCAGGTCCTGCTACTCATTCTTTACAAAAAAAAAAAAAAAAATTTGCACCAAATGTCTCAAACGAATGGTTTCAATTAAAAAAAACAATTGCTGCAACGACTTCTGAAACATAACTTTCTTGTAGAAATCTCCAAAATGTCTCAACTTCAAATCACAGTTTTTATTTTTCTCTGGTGTTCTAAAGGTCTTGGTGTCCTAATGTGGGATTCTGGAGGAATTTTAGACATTTTTATCTTGGTATCAATCCCAAAAATTGCTGCAACAACTTATGGGATATTACTCATAATTTTTGCAGAAATCTCCAAAATGTGGAAACTTTTTAAAGTCAAATCACAACATGGAATTTTCTCTCAATTTCCCCAAGGTCTTGCTGTCTTAATGTTGCATTTTGAGGTATTTCTGACCGTTTTTGCCATTCTTGACAAAAAAAAAAAAAGGAAAATTAAGCACCAAATGTTTCCAAAAAAATGGTTTTAATCAAAACAATTCCTGCAACGACTTCTGAAACATAACTTTCTTACAGAAATCTCCAAAATGTCTCAAGTCAAATCACTGCATTTATTTTTATCTGGTGTTTTAAACATTTTGGTATCTTAATGTGGGATTCTGGAGGAATTTTTGACCATTTTATCCATTCTTGACAAAAAAAAAAAGCAAAACTTAGCACCACATGTGTTGAAAAAACGGTATCAACCCAAACAATCGCTGCAGGCTGTTGGGACATACTGTATCTGAGAGTTCTTACAGAAATCTCCAAAATGTCTAAAGTGACACAGCATGGATATTTCTCTGCTGCTCTAATGGTTTTGATGTCTTAATGTGGGATTCTGGAGGAATTTTAGACATTTTTATCCGTTCTTGAATGGTCAAAAACTGTTTGTTTCAGCAGCAGATCTGAGAGACAGACATGTGGCCTCGATCTGAGGACGAAAGGCTCGGGGGCTCGATTCCTGTCACAGCGAGTCACGAGACGCCACGCCAGCATCCGAGTGATGGGAAGAGGAAGCGCCGTGTCCTCCGCAGTCAGCAGAGGACAGACGGAGACAGACGGAGACGGAGCGAGGACGCTCGTCTACAAGGTCGACTCGCTCACTGAAACACCAGAAACAGTTTAACTCTTCAGAGGACTCTACTGGACGAGAAAGACATAAATAAAGAGATCATATTAAAGGCTCAGAGGTGAAAAATGTCTGTCCAGGTCCAGCTCGTCCACCAGGGGACGACAGGAATGTCTCAGAAAAGACAAGAAAACCCCTGAAAATAATACAGTACAATTCTGGAAAATTACTTTTTTTTTTTTACTGCTTATTACTTAGATTCCAAGAAATGTTTGTCACACACACACACACACACACACACACACACATTGATCTGTTCTCTGAGTCAGCGTGCCACCCCTCTTATTCTGAAATCCAAAAGGAAATGAGTCTCTAATGATGGAAAGAGGAAGATGCTTTAACGTCCTCTTTTAGTTCTGCTGAAACTCGACACGATAAAGAGACGCTGAGGTCGCTTTCACTTCCACCTCAGAGCGATCTGCGTCCCCTCAGCCTCAGTGTGACTCACTTCCTGTGATGGTCACTTTAAATACAAACTGCTGTTTGAGTCAAGAGGTGCAACCTGCCTCAGTTACCCACAATCCTCCCTGATGAGCTGCACTGACTCTGCTGCAGAGCGCCAAGCGGGAAGAACAGAGAGAGGACAGAAGGAGGACAGAAGGAGGACAGAAGGAGGACCGAAGGAGGACATACTGGGGACAGAAGAGCAGCATGGACGTCTGTCAGCTGCAGTCTGACTCTGAGTCTGCAGCAGCAGGTGATGACGGCTGCAGGCCGCACAAATCTGTAACCAACTCGTCCAAACCAACATCACGTGTTGTTTGAATTCATCCTCAGATACACAGCAGCTTTCTAATATTATCAGCAGCAGGAGATCAGCCGTCTGTTTTAAACAAAACAACTTACCTAAATGTAACAGAGTTATTGGGTGATTCCACTTGCCATGATTTAATCAACCAATACCACCAAGTTATATTGAAGTTTTGTGTTTTGATTGGTCAGTGGGCGTCTCCTCTGTATATATATAACATTGTACGTGACTGAGCCGTGGTTGGTTGAGTCGCACCCAGTCATACACATATTTTGATTGTTTATTGTAATTATATTTCATTTTCATACAATGTTGATGTGATAATGCATATATGCTCCCATGTAATGTAGCGACATTATTTACACTGTCATAAATGCTTATTCAATCCAATGTACAGAAAGTGCTTAGATCATGCTAGTTAGCTTAGCATGCTAGGTCGCTAATTTGCTTTTATCAATATGTGATTAGGATGACTGGATGTGTGCAGTAAGTAAGTAAACTGAACATCTTTATGTTTTAAACTGATAAAAACAAGATATTTAAAGACCTTAGACTGGTTTCACTATTCTTCTTCTTCTTTCACTATTTTCTGACATTTGAAAAAGTCAAGGCAGCGACACGGTGGAGTAGTGGTCCTCCAGCCTCCTCCCACAGTCCAACAACATGCACTTAGGTTTAACTGGTGACTCTAAATTGCCCGTAGGAGTGAATGAGAGTATTGTCTGTCTCTGTGTGTCAGCCTTGTGATGTCTGTCCAGGTGAACCCGCCTCTAACCCAAAGTCAGCTGGGATCGGCTCCAGGCCCTCGAGAACTGAGTGCTGATAAGCGGTTAATGATAATAAATGTACGAGAATCAACAATTAATGGATTCATCATTAAATCTACTGAACAATAACAGTCTCGTTTACAAGTAGCAAGTAAACATCAACCTGCTTCTTCTGTCAAATCATAAGAAACTAAGAGGAGCAATAAAAACAACATTTAAAGAGGTTGAAACCAGTGAAGATTTTCTCACTTCTGCTCAAAGAACTAAACAGATCAAACAAATGCAAAACCAAACCAAATCTAAACTGTTGCAGATTTAGAGCCTGATGTCTCTAATATCATGCTGCAGGGATTTTCTTGACTGCTCATACTATTACACATTATTACGGTAACCCCAAGTATTATTTATACACTGCAAAAAAAAGAAAAGTTGGGTGAACTCAAAATCTCAAGGCAACAAACTTCGATAAAATTTTAAGTTGGACAATTAAACTAAATATTTTAAGTTTTGTTTTTGAGTTTGCTCAACTCTGAATTTCTCTGGCACCATTGTAACGCCGCTATGAAATGTCAGCTAATGTTGCTACCACAATGTTGAGTTAGCATTGATACGCTAATGGCTACTCTTGTAGCTGTAACAAGCAGCGCCGCTAGCATTAGTTAGCCGCTAGCGTCAGTTAGCCGCTAGCATCAGTTAGCCGCTAGCTTTCGCTAATGACCAAATTTCACAACAAAGAAATAAGAGTTATCAGAACTATTGTCCCTTGTTTTGAACCCCAACTTAAAGATATAAGTAACAACAACTCACCAACTTGTTTTTGAGCAGACAACTGGCTTCCTTTGTTGTGCTAACTTACATTATTGCCCTAAATGTCAATAATTTATATTTCCAAGTTTTACCAACTAAAATCACTGTTTTAGGCCAAAAAATACAAGTTGGCTTTTTTGCAGTGTAGAGATCTGAGCTGATGTGGGTTTTTTTGTTTATTTGTTGGTTTTGTTTACTTGTTTTGCTTTTTATTTCTGTGAACCATATTATGTAACCATCCTTTACTTGTGAAAGTGAAAAATTAATAAAAATATTGTTTAAAAAAAACTGTGGCAGATTATTTCTCTGTGCAGCTGACTGATTGTTTCAGAGTTCCACAGACACATTTTCCTGAATGGAAAGCCATCAGTGTATATGTTTGCATCACTGCTTGTTTATTATTAAATTACATTCTGGCAGACGGCAGCAGAGCTGTGAGGACAGAGCTGGAGGACAGCTGGACGTCTCTCTGTGGGACAAACAGCAGAGAGAGAATGTGAGGCTCTGAGCTGATTCAATAAGTGAATGTGTGAGTGTGGAGTCTCGTCTCCAGTCAGCTGATGGTGTTGTTAAGAGAAGACCTCTGGCTCTGAACGCTCCGCTGCGTCTCATCACTGAGTAATGGATGAAACGGTGCTAACAGAGACGTGTTCAGATGGACCCTGGAGGCTAACAGGGACACAGGAGGCTCTTTGGCTCAGATGAGTCCAAATAGGGTCATAAATCAGGTCTGACCTGATCCACAGAGCTGCTAACAGACAGACAGAGCTGCTCACAGACAAACCGCTGCAACTATTTATGGGATATTACTAATAAATCTTGCAGAAATCTCCAAAATGTTGAAACTTTTTCTTGGTGTTCTAAAGGTTTTGGTATCTTAATATATGATTCTGGGGGGACTTTTGACTGTTTTTATCCACTATTTACTAAAAAAAAATTTGCAAAATTTTGATTGATTGATTGATAGATTGATTGTCTTTATTTAGGACATGCAAGCAAATAAAAAAAAACAGGTTTAAATATTAATCGATGAATAAATAAAAAACAAAACAAAAAAGCAAAAAAAAAATTGAGAAAACAGACACTTTCTGCAAGCTTGAAAGGGAGTAGGAAGAAGTAAAAAAACTTATTGAGTCCTACCCCTTAAGAGGTCTCTATATCTATATACATATATATATGAATATGAAAATTTTTTGCACCAAATGCGTCTAACAAATGGTTTCGACCAAAACAATTGCTGCGATGACTTCTGAAACATAACTTTCTTGCAGAAATTTCCAAAATGTCTCAAGTCAAATCACTGCATTTACTTTTCTCTGCTGTTCCTCGAGGTTTTGGTGTCTTAATGTGGGATTCTGGAGGAATTTAAGACCATTTTTATCCCTTCTTGACTCAAAAAAATAGCAAAATTTTGCACCTTAGCAATTTAGCTGCTCACACACAGATCTGCTCATGCTCAGACACCAACTCTCTCTGTTTCAGCCCATTTCATGCCGGGAGATTTACAGCTCTGTAACATCTCGCCTCCACTATGAACGCACCTGAAGCAGGATGCAGATATCAAGTGATCCACCAATGTTCCTCCTCCAGAGGTCACAGAGGAGAAACATTAGTGGGACTATTGGAAGTGGGACCACTATGAACGGGTCCGACAGTCACCCAATCACTGTTCACATCTTATTGTAAACAAACCAGCATCACTAACTGTGCACAGAGTGTCCGGTGCTTGCTTCAAACAAACGGAGATCGCTAAGTGAACACATTAAAAAATGTTTGTAGAAATTACAGTAAAACATTGTCAACTTACATCAAAAATAGGGCGTAAAATAACCATAGTAGACACTTTTAATTACCGTAAATCAAAGAATAGCACAAAATTTTACTTTTTTCCGTCATAAACTGGAAGAAACGCACAGTTTTGCAGCAAAAATATAACATTTTCATGTAAAATTAATGGAGAAATACCATGATGTGTGAATGAATGACACAGTTACCGTAAAGATAACGGGAATATTCAGTGTAAATTACAGTTTTTGCTGATATTTACATTTAAATTTAGAGTAAAAAACCCACTCACTGGATTTTTTTACGGTGAAATTAAACACATTATTTTTTACAGTGCACCTCCCACTTGGTCTGACAGTCATCCTATCACTGTTCACAGTGTCCGCCGTTTATTGTAAACAAACCAGCATCCCTAACTGTACACAGAGTGTCCGGTGCTTGTTGTAAACAAACAGAGGTCGCTAAGTAAACACATGCTACTGCAGCACATACACACTGTACTGCTACAGAGCTAACTGTGCAACCTATTAGCCTTCTTTTGTTGTTATTTCTTTAACTTTATGTCTTATTATTGTGCAAAATAAAAAATGTCAAACTCCAGCATGACTCCGGCTGCACCGAGTTCTGAGAACCAGCTGTTAATGAGCTCAGCTGAGGTGAAACATCTCACTGTGCTGCTCCTGATACAACCGGCCCTCAGGTTACCATGGCAACAGGCCTGGCTCAGTCGCCCTCTCTGCACTCCGAGTCGATCCTGTTCAAGTCAGATACGTTCTTAGTACTTTTACTGAAGTAAAGGATGTGAATACTTGTTTTCACCACTGATGGTGACACAGTCAAACAAGACTTTGTTTTGTAAAGTGAAGCAGAAAGTAAAAACTGGACCTGATGTCTGTTGTTGATGTTTCATTTCATCACATTTTCATCTCCAGTTGTTGCTGCAGCGCTCTGTGATGAAGTCTGTGGCTGTTTTTATCTGTGTGTGTGTGTATGTGTGTGTGTGTGTAGGAGGTGGTGAGAGTTTGTGGTTGTTTAAAGGAAGCAGAGAGAGCTGGTGTCTCTGTTTGTCTCTCAGTGAATCCTCTCAGGTGATCTCAGTCTGCCAGTAATCTTCACTCACTTTTCTCTCTCAGATAGAAACATGACGTCACATTTACGGACTTCCTGTGTGTGTGTGTGTGTGTGTGTGTGTGTGTGTGTGTGTGTTTGCGTATGTGTGATTGCGTGTCTTTCTGTCTGTCTGTGTGTGTTTGCGCGTGTGTGTTTGTGTGTTGTGTGTTTGTGTGTTGTGTGTTTGCATGTTGTGTGTTTGCGTGTGTGTGTTTCCATGTGTGTGTGTCTGTGTTTCTGTGTCTGTCTGTCTGTGTGTGTGTTTCTGTGTTTCTGTGTGTTTCTGTGTGTGTGTGTGTGTGTGTGTGTGTGTGTGTGTGTGCGTGTGTGTGTGTCTGTGTGTTTGTGTGTGTGTGTTTGTGTGTGTGTATCTGTGTGTGTGTATCTGTCTGTCTGTCTATGTGTGTGTGTTTGTGTGTGTGTATGTGTGTGTGTGTGTGTGTGTGTGTGTGTGTGTCTGTGTGTCTGTGTGTCTGTCTGTCTGTCTGTCTTCCTCTCCATTACTCTCGTCCCATGTGTGTGTGTGTGTGTAATTTATTGATGAGCATGTTATCTTGTGTTCAGATCCACACACACTCTGCTCTATTATTCATCTCTGCGTGGTCATGTGTGTGAAGATTCACGTTATAGAGCTGCGTGTGTGTGTGTGAGTTCATCTTAATGTGTGTGTGTGTGTGTGTGTGTGTGTGTGTGTGTGTAGAGACGTGCCCTGAGGCTCGTCCTGGTGGAGATGCGTTTGGCCGATCGGCTGC
>NC_081522.1:38122619-38202619 GCF_030273125.1 Centropristis striata
ATTATAAATATATATATATATTTATATATTTTGAATATATTATATAATTATAATAATAAGAATTACAATAATTTAATTACAATGATAAAATAAAAAAAAGTCGTAGTAAAATAAGTAAGAGAAAGAAAAAAAAAAGTACTGAAAATGTCAAGAATTATAAATATGAATATAAACAGAAGACCAACAGTGTTTAAAAATGAAGTAAAAACATGGATGAAAGTGATGAATTCCTCGTGATTGAACAGACGATGAAGATGAATCAGTCTGATGGGGGACGGACTCTACCTGGTCCAGGTTGTCATGGAGACGCTCGATCAGCAGCCGGCACGTCTCCAGGTCGCTGTCCCCGGGGACGGTGATCACGCCCAGAGGGGTCGCTGAGGGACGGGACGGACAGGTCAAAGAGTCCAACATTTAAAAACAACAAGTTACAGCTTAACTTTATCATTAATAATAAAAATACAGTCATGGGAGAAAAATGATTTAAGAGCTGATATCTAGACATTTTCCATGGTTTTCTTGGTAATGATTTTTGGTTATTATCAATAAAACCATGTTAAATGTCTAGATATCAGCTCTTAAATTAAACTCTTATCAGATATTTTTGTTTTTATCATTATATTTGTCCAAACAAATGTACCTTTAGTCATACCAGGCATTAAAACGAACAAGAAATTAGAGAAAACAATGGAGGTCTAATACTTTTTTCTATGACTGTACACCTAAATTTCAGTTAAGTTAAATTCAAAGTTGATGATGATGATTAAACATGTTTCAGGACATATTGATTGACTGACTGACTGACTGACTGATTGATTGATTGATTGATTGATTGATTGATTGATTGATTGATTGATTGATTGATTGATTGATTGATTGATTGATGACTCACAGGCCTCCTTCAGCTGGTCTTTGTCGTAGTGCAGAGCCTCGTACGCCGCCATGCTGATCCTGTTCACTCTGATCTGCAGCTTCTCAGGAACCGGCTGCTGACTGCACACACACACACACACACACACACACAAACACACACACACACACACAAACACACGCACACAAATTAAAATCTTTTAAAATCTTGGATCAGCTGTAAGAGTCGTCACAAAGCTTTTTTGCTGACTTTTTTTTTTTTCGAGATGTGTGATTCTAACAGGACAGCAAAATTTTTGTTTATTTAATTTTTAAATGTTTTTAGGTTTTGATTATAAGGTGATCATGTTTTTTATATTTTATTATTTTAAATGTACTTATATTTTTTATTATTTGATTATAATTATGATTTAATTAATTTGTATAATTTTTAAAAGATTTTCTTGGTCCTTAGAGTTTATTTAATTAATTAATATATTTATTGTTTAGTGTTTTGGTTTACAATGAATTTGTATATTTTTAAAACATTTTTTAGGTTATTGCAATTTTATTTATTTTAATTATTTATTCATTTAGTCTTTAATAAATTAATATAATTTGTAATTAACATATATTTGTTATAAATATATAATAATATATAATATCCCTCTAATAATATATAATATTAATATCCCTTAATATTACTAATATTATTAATACTTAGAATTTGAAAATTCCAACCCTTAGGTGTTATAGAGGACATTTCAAGACTTTTACATTTGTGACTTTTTTTAAAAAAAATGTTTCATTTTTATGTTGCAAATTAGGGTCAATTGAGTTATTATTATTATTATTATATTGTCATTATTATACTGATTGGTCAGATGCGATGGTATCACTACTAGCTGGAGAAATCCCTGTGGTTCTATGACCTCATGGCCAGGCATGGGGACCCTATTTCGGATGTCCGCTGAAGTTACCAAATATGGTTCTTTGCCCAGTAAAGGGTTAAATATTATCATCATATTTTATTAATTCACATAACTTTATTTAAATAAGGAGACTAATGCACACCACAGGGTCTGAGAGTTGCAATGACAGTGAGTTACTACAATAAAAATATAATATAACTGTTCTGGACTCTGGTGTTATTGTTTCAGTAGTTTCAGTTGAGTTGAGGTCTGGGGTCTGGGGTCTTTGGTCTGAGGTCTGGGGTCTCACTCGTTGAGGTGGGGCATGGAGATCCTCCTCTTGGCCTTCTGCACCATGTTGGCCTGGCTCCTCAGGTTGATGTGGATGACAGACGGCGCCAGCTTGCACGGCTCTCCGTCCACCTGCATGGGGATGGACTTGAAGGTGGTGAGCGTCACTTCTTTACACTGATGCAGCCGCTCGCCGTGGCCGCCCACCTGCAGCGTCGCCTGCAGGCAAAAGGTCACCAGGTCACCACAGCTGCCGGGTTATTAATGAGCTCAGATAGACAATGTTGATTTAATATTCAGTGAGGAGCGACAAGAGGACACAGAGGAGCAGCTAGAGAATATAAATACATCAAAACATCAATGACCTACTATTAATCAAGAGTTTCCGCATAAAACTTCCTCATAAAAAAAATTAAAACTCAAAAATTCTTCAAATAAACATAAAACTATTTATGCAAGAAAATTACAAAAAATAATTTGAACTTAAATTACTAAAACAATCAAAAGCAAAATAGCAAATAGATTTAGACCGATGTGGTCTGACATGGTCTGTTGTGGTCTGTCGTGTTCTGTTGTGGTCTAAGGTGGTCTGATGTGGTCTGTTGTGGTCTGATGTATTCTGTCGAGATCTGTTGTGGTCTGAGGTATTCTGTCGTGGTCTGTTGTGGTCTGAGGTGGCCCTTCGTGGTCTGAGGTGGTCTGATGTGGTCTGAGGTGGTCTGTTGTGGTCTGAGGTGGTCTGAGGTGGTCTGATGTATTCTGTCAAGGTCTGTCGTGGTCTGAGGTGGCCCTTCGTGGTCTGAGGTGGTCTGATGTGGTCTGAGGTGGTCTGTTGTGGTCTGAGGTGGTCTGTTGTGGTCTGATGTATTCTGTCGAGGTCTGTTGTGGTCTGAGGTATTCTGTCGTGGTCTGAGGTGGTCTGATGTGGTCTGTTGTGGTCTGATGTGGTCTGTTGTGGTCTGATGTATTCTGTCGAGGTCAGTTGTGGTCTGAGGTGGTGTGATGTGGTCTGATGTGGTCTGAGGTGGTCTGATGTGGTCTGAGGTGGTGTGATGTGGTCTGATGTGGTCTGAGGTGGTCTGTTGTGGTCTGTTGTGGTCTGAGGTGGTCTGTTGTGGTCTGATGTGGTCTGATGTGGTCTGATGTATTCTGTCGAAGTCTGTTGTGGTCTGAGGTATTCTGTCGTGGTCTGAGGTGGCCCTTCGTGTGATGTGGTCTGTTGTGGTCTGATGTGGTCCGAGGTGGTCTGATGTGGTCTGAGGTGGCCCTTCGTGGTCTGAGGTGGTCTGACGTGGTCTGATGTGGTCTAAGGTGGTCTGTCGTGGTCTGAGGTGGTCTGAGGTGGCCCTTCGTGGTCTGATGTGGTCTGAGGTGGTCTGTCGTGGTCTGAGGTGGCCCTTCGTGGTCTGAGGTGGCCCTTCGTGGTCTGAGGTGGTCTGGGGGGACCGGCTGACTCACCAGAGACGTCATGGTGAACCCGATGACCTCGATGCAGCCGTCGTCATGGCGCTGAGGTTCAAAGTCTTGATGCTCGCTGGGGTGACCCCACGGCACGGTGCCGGCACAGTACCTACACACACACACACACACACACACACACACAAATTAATAAATGAACACTTATGTATTTAAATATTCTTAATGAATTCATTCATTCATATATTAGTGTGTTTGAACATATATTATATATTCATGTGTGTGTGTGTGTATGTGTGTATGTGTGTGTGTGTGTGTGTGTGTGTGTGTGTGTGTACCGGGGGATGTTGAGGAAGAGCAGACACTGCAGCTTCAGCTCCTGGACTTTGGCGGTCAGGTCCGTCCCGTCACACTGAGGACACAAACATTTATATTAATTATTTTATTTATTCATTTCTCAAAGAGGAATTAGAGACCGACATATTTTTGAGACTGAAAGAGATTTTAGAGGTGAATAATTTAGTTTTTATCATCAGTTTTATGTGAATTGTGCAACGATTTCCTCACAGACTCAGAATGCAAATAACTTTATAAATAATACTATAAATTATGAAAAAACACAATGTTTTACTTCGTCATTTCTAGAAATTAAACTGAAAACATAAAGAATAAAAATAAATTAAATAAATAAGTAAATAATAAAAATAATAAAACAAAAAATAGCTAAATAAACATCAGTGCTGCATTTTAAGTGTTAATTACAAATATATAAACTCCCTTTCTAATTGACCACAAGCATTGTTTTCTGCTTTATTAATTGTATAAAAAAGAAAAGTTTTCATATTATTGGACCACATATACATCAGTATCGATAAATACTGATATCGGCTGATATTAATAAAATAATAACGATAATATGGATAAACTGATTCATCTGTTGGGCTCCTTTTAGCAGATGTTTGTCATTTTGCATCTATTATAATTCATGTTTCCTGTTAATATCTTTGTGTTTTAATCAGAATAAAACAGAAGAGAAGATAAAATATTAAACAGAGAACAGCTGAGTATCAAGTTAATTACTCTGAGAGAAACTAAATATCTTTCTGTATTTTTTAAAAAGCTTCAGGACTTTTTAAGGACCCTAACTTTACTGTTGTAACGGTGACTCACCACCACTCGGATGTGCTTGGCGAGGTCTTTGGAGCTCCCGCTCAGGAAGTCTGAGAAGGCCGTCTGAAACACAGAAACAGATAAATAAAGCAGATTATAATCATGTTAATGTGTAAACAGAGAGGACAGAAGAGGAGAGACACTCACCCCGGCGTAGAACATCTTATTCCTGAAGCGGCTGTTAAACTTCTCTGGATTCGCCTCTGAAACACAAACAGCAGGATGAATATTTTCTGCCCCTGATCCTCCTCCTTAAACTCCAGTTAAACTCAAGTTAATTTCCAATTAAACTCCAGTTAAAGACAAGTTAAACTCTAGTCAAACTCGAGTTAAAATCCATTTAAAATCCAGTTAAACTCCAGTTAAATTCCAGTTAAACTCCAGTTAAACTCCAGATAAAATCCAGTTAAATTCCAGTTAAACTCCAGTTAAATTCCAGTTAAAATCCAGTTAATTTCCAGTTAAACTTCAGTTAAATTGTACTTAATTTCCAGTTAAATTCCTTTTAAACTCCAGTTAAACTCAAGTTAAACTCCAGTTAAATTTCAGTTAAAATCCAGTTAAACTCCAGTTAAACTCCAGTTAAACTCCAGTTAAACTCCAGTTAAACTCCAGATAAAATCCAATTAAAATCCAGTTAAACTCCAGTTAAATTCCAGTTATACTCCAGTTAAACTCCATTTAAATTCCAGTTAATTTCCAATTAAATTCCAGTTAAAATCCAGTTAATTTCCAGTTAAACTTCAGTTAAATTGTACTTAATTTCCAGTTAAATTCCTTTTAAACTCCAGTTAAACTCAAGTTAAACTCTAGTTTTAAATTCAGTTAAAATCCAGTTAAACTCCAGTTAAATTCAATTTAAATTCCAGTTGAACTCCAGTTAAACTCCAATTAAAATCCATTTCAAGTCCAGTTAAAATCCAGTTAATTTCCAGTTAAACTTCAGTTAAATTCCAGTTCATTTCCAGTTTATACTATACGTTTTATTTGTAACCAACGTTTAAACTTCATCACTGAGCATTATTGTGTTCTGAAAGTAAAAAAAACATCATTTTCCAAATCAGATTTAATGCTGCGGCTTGTTTACATTTCCATCCATCGTTTGCTTTCTCAGTTTCATTCTATGAGATTTTAATTTAATTGGATCTGTTTTTATTGATCCGTGTTGTGTAACCGGCAGACAGAAGGACGCAGATAAGAATAGAACAAACACTGACAGGAACAGAAACAACGCTCGGCTGCAGAGATTCTGCAGGTTTCAGTCTGAACAGTTTAGCATGAAGCAACAGAGAAGCAGGATAAATATTCTGTCCTGAGAAAATCAGGAAAATGTCTTTTCATTTATCACAAACAGCCTCGTTTAAAGCAACGATAATGATCAGAAATTTAAGAAAAACTGAGCCGATCAGAGATTAGTTCGCAGGATTACAGATGTTCTCACAGCACACTGTAAAAAAATGTTTGTGTAAAATTACAGTAAAAACAATGTCAAATTGCATCAGAAATACGGCGTAAAATGAAAAATCACTGTATCAGAAGGCCGTCTGAGTTAACTCCAGTTAAACTCCAGTTATACTCCAGTTATAGTCCAGTTATATTCCAGTTATATTCCGGTTAAACTCCAGTTTAATTCCAGTTATACTTCAGTTAAACTCCAGTTAAATTCCAGTTAAACTCCAGTTAAATTCCAGTTATAGTCCAGTTAAACTCCAGTTATACTCCAGTTAATTTCCAAATAAACTCCAGTTAAACTCCAGTTATAGTCCAGTTAAACTCCAGTTATAGTCCAGTTAAACTCCTGTTATAGTCCAGTTAAACTCCTGTTATAGTCTAGTTATAGTCCAGTTAAACTCCAGTTAAATTCCAGTTATACTCCAGTTAAATTCCAGTTAAACTCCAGTTTATTTCCAGTTAATACTATACATTATATGTGTAACCAACATTTAATAGTCTTCACTGAGCATTATTGTGTTCCGAAAGTAAAAAAACATTATTTTCTAAATCAGATTTTATGTTTTTTTGTGTTGATCCAGTGAGTCAAAATTAAACAGTTACATTTCTAAATGTTTGATTTATTGGAGTGTGTGTATTGTTTGTTTTCATCCTGACTCTCAGCGTCTATAAACCAGCTCCTGACGGGATTACAGGCCTTCAGCAGTGATAATCTCATTCAATCAATCTATGACATATAACGTGTGTTTGTTCCTGTGGTTTGTGGGGACCGACCTCTGGATTCGTGGAAGCCCAGCGTGACGTGAGCGTCGAAGCCCAGACTGAAGTAGTTGTTGAAGACGTCGATGGGAAGCTGAGGAACAGCAGAAATCATGGTGAGTATAGAGGTCTTGCGTTTTAGCGTGGCGTTTTATGGGGACAGACGGACGCTGGGACCCACCTTATCTGTCTGGTGCTCGTCCCGGTCCTCCGGCCGCGCCTCCGGGTTCGCCTCCACGTTCAGGTTCCAGCGGTCCAGCTGCACCACGTTCCCGTCCTCCACGTGAGACAGGATCTTTGTTATTGGCTCGTCGGTGTAACCCTGAGAGAGAGCAGAGAGGAAATATTAGTTAGACCCGATTCATGAAAATCAAAGGTCAGCACATACAGGAGACTCGTAGGTACAAAGAACCATGTTCATTCAGATATCTGGAGGTCAGAGAAACCTGAGAAGAAACCTGAAGGACCTCGTTGGGTCGTCAGGGGTTAAACTCCAGCTGAACTCTAGTTAAACTCCAGCTGAACTCTAGTTAAACTCCAGTTAAACTCCAGGTAAACTCCAGGTAAACTCTAGTTAAACTCTAGTTAAATCTAGTTAAACTCCGGTTAGACTCCCGTTAAACTCCTGTTAAACTCCAGTTAGATTCCAGTTAAACTCTAGTTAGACTCCAGTTAAACTCTATACTCTAAACTCTATACTCTATACGAATACGATACTATATGTTATATTTGTAACCAACATGTAAACGTCTTCACTGAGCATTATTGTGGTCTGAAAGTAAAAAACTCACTGACCCCGCCCCAGTTCAGAGTCCTCGCCAGGTCGTTCCCGGTCCCCAGAGGGAGAATCCCAACAGGGGGCTGAGGACGAAGCTTCAGCTGGTCCAACACCGACAAGATCCAGCCCACCTGAACACACACACACACACACACACACACACACACAAAACATTTGAGCAGAAACCCCATTTTCTAAAATTCATAATACTTTATCTGCATTTACGATCATCTGAAATCGTATGGTTATGACTTAGACTTTGGAGAAATTATGAATTATGTTAAAATACTGTTATGAAGGATTTTCAATACTCAACTCAACCTCCATGCACAGCGGTCTGCTACAAAGTAGCTTTAATGAAAACTCTGATATTCTTCAAGGTAAATAATGTTTTAACAGAGAAGTTTACATACAGAATAAACGGAAAACTCAATAAATAAACTGCTTTAAAATCCATCCTGGTTACAGAGCTGTGAAAACGTATATATAGATACGTATAGATTTGAAGCCGTAATTAACTAAATGAGGGGATTCTAACATATAGGTGTACTTTAAATAAATGGGAGATATTTCACTGGACAGAATTCACCATACTGTGTAATTTACTCAGGTATATGCTATGTTATAGGGACGCCGTCTCTTTAAGGTAGAGCACCTTCATTGTTTATATTCCGTGTGTTCACACGTGTTTTGGTTGTAAAGGAAAGAATAAAGGACACGCTGCTGCGCTGTCGAAGTGAGGAATCAGCTCTGAAACTTTATTTATAGCAATTTCACCCTGGTGACCCTGACGTTTTTTTTACTGGACGCATTCCAGAGACATCAGGAAAAAGAGATGGCGTCTAACTACATAGTGTCAGCCCTCAAACATTACTGATTGATTGATTGATAACACAGTCGATCAGGTTCTGAGGTTGGATTGACTGCGGGGATAAGGCTAAACCGGTAGGCTACGTTACGATAAGCTAACAGGGCAACAACAAGACCTATTTTTTTGTAAGAACAATGCTTTATGGATGATTTTTGTTCATAGACACTGTTTAAATTGGAATATGTCCATCACTTTAATATTGCCATAGTTGGCCTGGCTGTCGTGAGCTATTATGTATTTATAATATTGGTCCAATAAATGTGTTGAGTAGCGTTGGACTCACGGTGCCGTCGCCCCCACAGGCCAGGATCCTCAGGTTGGGCACTTTGGCGTACAGCTCCAACCTGCAGGAGACAAACAGAGAGAGAGAGACGCAGCAGTGAGGACATATCTGCACTATAAAGACATTTCTGGATTGAGGGGACATGTGTGCACTGTGAGGACATTTACCCCTCTCTGGGTCCCCCCTTCGTCAGGTCAAACACCTGCCGAGGGTTCAGGTACCACATGAAGGACTGGATGATTTTGGCTCCCTGGAAGTAAAAACCAACAGAGTCAACAACACATCAAAGACGTAAACAAACAGGAGGAGGTGGAGCGAGGTCTCCAGGTCCCTTACTAGGACTAGGACTAGGACCAGGACCAGGACTAGGACTAGGACTAGGACTAGGACTAGGACTCTACCTGGTTCCCTCCACTCTTCGGGTTCACGAACACCAGCAGAGGCTTCATGAGCTGAGAGGGCAGAGGCTTCACCAGGAACGGCTTCCAGCGTCCGTCCTGCAGCTGAGAGACACAACCACAACCTCATCACATCACAGTAACACAATAAAACATCACAGTAACACAATAAAACATCACAGTAACACAATAAAACATCACAGTAACACAATAAAACACCACAGTAACAATAAAACATCACAGTAACACAATAAAACATCACAGTAACACAATAAAAACACCACAGAGACTCCAGAGACACAGTCACAACCTCATCACATCTCAGTAACACAATAAAACACCACAGTAACACAATAAAACATCACAGAAACACAATAAAACAACACAGTAACACAATAAAACATCACAGTAACACAATAAAACATCACAGAGACTTCAGAGTCACAGTCACAACCTCATCACATCACAGTAACACAATAAAACATCACAGTGACACAATAAAACATCACAGTAACACAATAAAACACCACAGTAACACAATAAAACACCACAGTAACACAATAAAACATCACAGTAACCGATAAAACATTATAGTAACACAAAACATCACAGGAACACAATAAAACATCACAGTAACACAACAAAACACCACAGTAACGCAATAAAACACCACAGTAACACAATAAAACATCACAGTAACACAATGAAACACCACAGTAACACAATAAAACATCACAGTAACACAATAAAACATCACAGTTACACAATAAAACACCACAGTAACACAATAAAACATCACAGTAACCGATAAAACATTACAGTAACACAAAACATCACAGTAACACAATAAAACATCACAGTAACACAATAAAACACCACAGTAACACAATAAAACATCACAGTAACACAATGAAACATCACAGTAACACAATAAAAACACCACAGTAACACAATAAAACATCACAGTAACACAATAAAACACCACAGTAACACAATAAAACATCACAGTACCACAATAAAACATCACAGTAACACAATAAAAACACCACAGTAACACAATAAAACATCACAGTAACACAATAAAACACCACAGTAACACAATAAAACATTACAGTTACACAATAAAACACCACAGTAACACAATAAAACATCACAGTAACACAATAAAAACACCACAGTAACACAATAAAACATCACAGTAACACAATAAAACACCACAGTAACACAATAAAACATGAGACTTCTGAGAAAACAGAAACAATAATCTAAACTTTGAGTTTATTTTCTGTAAAATAACAAGTTAAACTCTCGTTCTCACCTCGGATCCTTTCTTACTCGACTTGTTGCACTTCAGCGACGTCCGTTTCTTCTTTTTACTCGACTTCAGAGACGACTGCAGAGAGGAAGACAAACAGGCGTTAGTTTAAAGGTAAATGTGTAGTTCGGGACCCGGTAACTTGTGTGTACAGGTCCTCAGAAGCTTCGACAGACAGACGTGTGTGTGTACCTGCGCTCTGCGGACCCGGAGGATCCAGGTGGGCGGGACGATGACGGCGGCGTGAGCGCCCAGCGAGCAGCACTCCTCGATCTGCTGCAGCATGAAGCACGTCACCTTATTGTGGTACTGCAACACAAACAGGAAGTCACTTTATTCTGACAGTCAAACACCAACAGGAAGTCACTTTATTCTGACAGTCAAACACCAACAGGAAGTCACTTTATTCTGACAGGCAAACACGAACAGGAAGTAAATCTATAAAAAAGATAACCTGAAAAAATGAATATATGCATTTAAAAAGACTTAAAATAAATAAAATAAAAAATGCAAAAAAATAATATATTTAAACTTACATAATAGTGGAGCGGCTAAGTGCTCATTTTTGCCAGAATCTTTCAGTTTATGATACAAGCGTGAAAATTGGCATGAACACTCTCCATGGGTCACTTAACAAGAAAATTGTCCGAGACATTTGAAATTTTAAGATGGCGGCCATTTTTCAAGATGGCCGACACCTAAGTGGAGCAGTTAAGTGATATAATGGTTTATTTGGTGATACAAGCATAAAAATTGGCCTGAGCAGTCTCCATGGGTCACTTGACAATAACCCACCCACAGTTACTTGAAATTCCAAGATGGCGGCCATTTTTCAAGATGGCCGACACCTTAGTGGAGCAATTGAATGATATAATGGTTTATTTGGTGATACAATCATAAAAATTGGCCTGAGCAGTCTCCATGGGTCACTTAACAAGAAAATTGTCTGAGACATTTGAAAGTGTAAGATGGCGGCCATTTTTCAAGATGGCCGACACCTTAGTGGAGCAATTAAATTATATAATGGTTTATTTGGTGATACAAGCATAAAAATTGGCATGAGCAGTATCTGTGGGTCACTTCACAATAACCCACCCACAGTTACTTGAAATTCCAAGATGGCGGCCATTTTCAAGATGGCCGACACCTTAGTGGAGCAATTGAATGATATAATGGTTTATTTGGTGATACAAGCACAAAAATTGGCATGAGCAGTATATGTAGGTCACTTGACAATAAGCAACGCACAGTTACTTGAAATTCCAAGATAGCGGCCATTTTTCAAGATGGCCGACACCTTCGTGGAGCAGTTAAGTGATACAATGGTTTATTTGGTCATACGCATAAAATCTGGCATGAGCAGTATCTGTGGGTCACTTGACAATAAGCCAGCCACAGCTACTTGAAATTTCAAGGCAGCAATTTTTTTTCAGGATGACTGCCGCCTGCCATGTGGGCCTTTAAATTACAATAGGCCACCCACAGTTACTTGGGTTGACAAAAAAACACTCCCAGCCACTTGAAATTTCTATTTTCAAGATGGCTGCCCCCTGGATCCTCAAAAGATAAATTTTCTCAGAGAAATGTATTGGGTTTTAGATTATTCTGGAAAACAAGTTTTAACACATCATAATACAGTTGTTTTGATTTGTTGATCATAGACAGATTAGACAAGGGTGAGTATCTGCACTACCAGGGCACACTGGTGATATATGACTGCTGTTAAACTCAGAGTGGGGTTCAGTGTCAGCCAATTGTAAAGTTAGTCAAAGAAGAGACGACAACTCTCTGAGTAGTTTTAGTTAACCGGGTGGTGTACAGATCGTACAGGGTAAAAATGGCATTGGATGAACAATTGGACTAAGTGTAGGGTTAAGGCATGAACTTAGTTGTATCCCATACATCAAAGTGCTCATTAAAAAGTGGTAAAAGGCTAAACCCTTGGCCTCTGCCTTTGAATTTGCTGCAGACATTGCAGAAGCAATCATAACAGTTGAGAAAACAAACAGCAGGACACCAAGATCATACTGGTTATGATACCATTGCCACAAATGTTCCATAATTTCATAAAATAAATGCTCTGCCTATCTTACGTAGTCCAACCCGACTAGATGAAGGTGATGGCATAGAAAGCACATTGACAAGAAACAGAGCAAAATATCATTCAAGCTGTAAACTTATGTTCAACAACACACAGCTGGAAAGGGCACAAAAAAAGGCATCCACTGCTGCTAAAGACACTGAAGATACCAAAGATATCCACGTCAAGAGGTCAAGAAGATCCCAGACTTCTTATGAGGCTGGATATGTGTGGGGACAGGCATTGAACAGACACCCACAAATGCAGAGCCCGTCCGACTAGGGATGGGTTAAACAGGACAAGGAGTGGAAAGTCTTCTGGACTCCACTTCCACCTATTGCGGAGAGTTGTTGGGAGTTGACAAAATGTGGGTGCACCAAGGCTTGTACTGGAAAGTGTAAGTGCTACAGATATGGACTCAGTTGCCCCTGCTAGAACTTATTTGCTTGTTTCTTTTGCCAGTGTTATTCCTTGTTGTCCTTTGTGTTTTCAAGTGTAGGCCTATGGCTCGGCTTCCCCTCGCCCCATCGACGCATTATGTTCTATTTTGTCACCAGCCTATTACTGTGACATGTTCAGTTTTTACTTTGTAGCATTGCTTTCACATTTTCAGTTTAGTTCCCTTGTATAGTTTCAGATACTGTTTGTCATGGTTCCGTGTCAGCCAGAGCTGCTGTTGCCTCTGGATCTGTCATTATTGCCATTCAGTATTAACCATTGCTCAATTATTATTTTGGAGCACTGTCCGTTCAGCACCACAACTGTGTTTCCCCACCCCTTAGTATTTATTTGGCATGTTTAATGGCAGTAGTAATGGCAGTAGTAATGGTTAGTTATAAAAAAAGTACTTAAAAAAAGTATTTACAAAAGCCCTCATGGTAAGGGAGCATGTGCACCTCGGTGAACCCGGAGAGCTACGCCAGTGGGAGGGAACTCCTCTCAGGTTTTACCAAACTGGACAGGTCGTGGGCAAGGATTCAGACAAAGCACAGTCAAACAACCTCTCTTGAGGAACCCAATACATTTCCATGAGAAAATTCATAATTTAAAGGCCCACATGGCAGGCGGCAGTCATCCTGAAAAAAAAAATTGCCGCCTTGAAATTTCAAGTAGCTGTGGCTGGCTTATTGTCAAGTGACCCACAGATACTGCTCATGCCAGTTTTTATGCGTATATGACCCAATAAACCATTGTATCACTTAACTGCTCCACTAAGGTGTCGGCCATCTTGAAAAATGGCCGCTATCTTGGAATTTCAAGTAACTGTGCGTTGCTTATTGTCAAGTGACCTACAGATACTGCTCATGCCAATTTTTATGCTTGTATCACCAAATAAACCATTATATTATTCAATTGCTCCACTAAGGTGTCGGCCATCTTGAAAATGGCCGCCATCTTGGAATTTCAAGTAACTGTGGGTGGGTTATTGTGAAGTGACCCACAGATAGTGCTCATGCCAATTTTTATGCTTGTATCACCAAATAAACCATTATATAATTTAATTGCTCCACTAAGGTGTCG
Source organism: Centropristis striata (assembly GCF_030273125.1). Classification (NCBI taxonomy): domain Eukaryota; kingdom Metazoa; phylum Chordata; class Actinopteri; order Perciformes; family Serranidae; genus Centropristis; species Centropristis striata. The sequence continues at coordinate 38,136,714 of NC_081522.1, forward strand.
GCCATCTTTATAAATGGCCGCCATCTTACACTTTCAAATGTCTCTGACAATTTTCTTGATAAGTGACCCATGGAGACTGCTCAGGCCAATTTTTATGCTTGTATCACCAAATAAACCATTATATCATTCAATTGCTCCACTAAGGTGTCGGCCATCTTGAAAATGGCCGCCATCTTGGAATTTCAAGTAACTGTGGGTGGGTTATTGTGAAGTGACCCACAGATACTGCTCATGGCAATTTTTATGCTTGTATCACCAAATAAACCATTATATAATTCAATTGCTCCACTAAGGTGTCGGCCATCTTGAAAAATGGCCGCCATCTTAAAATTTTAAATGTCTCGGACAATTTTCTTGTCAAGTGACCCATGGAGAGTGTTCATGCCAATTTTCACGCTTGTATCATAAACTGAAAGATTATATCACTTAGCCGCTCCACTATAAACATAAATAAATTAACAAATTAATAAATATGAGAATTAATACAAAGGAAAATACAAAACAAAGCCAAATAAATCAGAAAATTATTAGTCTATTAACTAATTCCTATACTTTTAAGTAGTATTTTTAAAGGCATATTTATTTATATACATATTTGGTCACTTTATTCTGACAGTCAAACACCAACAGGAAGTCACTTTATTCTGACAGTCAAACACCAACAGGAAGTATATCTACAAAAACATACACTGAAAAAGCATGCATTTAAAAATACTTAAATAAATAAAAATGCACAAAAATAATACATTTATACCTAATAAAAATGTATTACTTAATAAATTAATAAGTATGAAAATGAATACGAAAGTAAATTAAAAACAAAGGCAAATAAAATCATAATTTATCAATGGAAATCATAATTTATGTCTATTAACTAATTCCTGCACTTTCTAATTAGTATTTCAATGGCATATTAAGAGTAGAATTTTACATTAATGCATAAATAATAATAATAATAATAATGATAATAATAATAATAATCTAATGATATCATATATAATTATAACAGTCATGGATTTTTTTTTCTACTTTAGATACTTTAATTAGATTTTACTGATTAATCTTAAAGACTTCTACTGAGGGAAGATTTATAATTAACATGTTTTTAACATTTTCATAGTGTAGTGTTCATATTTTTACTGCATTTGAATATTTCCACTGCTGCATGAACACACGTGTTTCACAGTGACTCTGATATTTAATGCAGAACATTTTTAAATATTCCGACATGTTATAAATCTTTTCTGTGGACTCACCGCCTGTTTGCACCACGAGCAGCTGATGGCGACGATCTCTTTGCTGTGAAATGAAAACTTCTGCTGAAACCCCTGTTTGGAGATAAAACCAGAGACTCAGTTACATATTCTGGATTATTTAAATACTTTAATTTAATTTATTTAATTTAATAAAAACAGTCTCACCTTCCCACACTGCCGACACTTCCCTGTCTGACGCCTCCTGTGGACCCAGTGGTGTCGCACAACGTTGGACTGAAACAAACAACTGTGTTAACGATCTGATTTTACAGAAACAAGAGCTCAGTCAGTTCATGTTTGATTCTCACAAACAACAACAATAATAATAAATAAATAAATGGTGACTGACCTCTCGAACAGCTCGAGATCCTGGTTCTCTAAACGACGGTTTGCACCTGAAATTAATCTAAAAAGAGATGAGTTTTGGATTTATTGATTAAAAAGTTTATTTCAAATATTTTAATAAATAAATAAAGAATAAATAATAATAAAAAATAATGATAATAATAATGCATTCAATTTATATAGCAGCTTTCTAGACATTTTTTCTTCACATAAAGAAAAAATAAATAGGAAAATACATTTTAAAAAACAAACAAAATAATCATACAATTGCAAAAGAAATTCAGGCAAAAAAAAAACTGAAGCAAAAACAAACAGGAAGATTAATTAATTTAGTAAACATATCCAAAAAGAAGTGCAATTTATTTAATCCCACCTCTTCTCTGTAATTAGTGATACTTAATTATTATTATTTTTAATAATACATAATAAAACAAGCCTATACAACAATAATATATTAACCGTAATCTTTATCTTACAAAAGTTATAAATTAATTGCAAACATATTTATCCTATATTTCTTATTCTTATCTCTTATATAAACTACAATACTCTGTTGTTTAATATTATAATATACATATAAAATATGTAATAGACAGCAGAAGAAGAAATGGAGCGGCTGAAGCTGCTGTTTTACCTTCTCCAGCTGCTCCATGCACATGGTGTGGACCGAGATCTTACATCCTGCACACTTCTTCCTCGCCACCGACTTTTGCTGCAGAAACAACAACACATTCATCCATTAAAACACATTCTGACTGTGTGATAACAGGGAGGAAGAACAGAGGAGATAGTCCCTGCAGAACCACTTTAGAAATCTGTCACAGCTCACGATTTAAAAAAAATTATTAAAATAAATGAAAATAACAAATGGCTGGAATGTTTGGTAGACAGGATGGAAAGGAATAAAATAAATGGCTTAATAAACATCATTAATGTTCAGTTAATTTCTGACTATTTAAGAAATATAAAATAAAAAACTGAACAAACACCATGTCTAAATCACAACAAGTGTGTGTGTACAAAAAGTTTCATAACGGCACAAATCACACTGATACTAACAGGTCTTTGATATCAGCCGATAATATCTGTCAAAATATATATCTGTCGGGCTCTAAACAATTTTTTAAATTACTTATACACACATCCTTGAGCTGTGAAAAACTTCTTAAAAACACAAGTTAATGATTTGTAAATCCTTTTCGCTCTAAATTTAATTAAATATAGTTTAAAGAAACCATATCTAAAATATATTGTTTGTTTTTAATGAATACACTCATTCTGAATTTAGTGTATCCTGTTTCTATTGTTTCCAAACTTTTTTTTTTTTTACAATTGGGGTCGTCCCTCATTTCCAGACTGACCATTATAATGTTATACTGGAAAAAGTTATATATCTTAGCACTGCTTCTTCCTGCAAAACCATGAGCGTCCAGGTTGTAAATATAATGTATAATATAAATATAACGTTTTAGGGAGTTCTGAGTTCTGCAGCTCTGTTTGGTTAACAGACAGTACAGCATTCTGACCACAGGGGGCGCTGCAGGGACTCACCAGGGATTTAGCGATGCAGTATTGCTCGCCAACGTAGCAGAAGTCTCCGGAGCCGCTCGTCTCAAACCAGATGTGGTCCCCGAACTGAGCGTTGTCCTGACAGACAACACATAACAAAATATTTATAACTATTAACTACTAAAATTGTCTCTATGGCAACAATCTGACTTAAAAAAAAAACTAAAAAAAAACTAAAACTATGCATTTAGATATTACTTTAAAAGGTCTTGCTTTAAAAAGGACCACCAGACTTTTTAATGGTCCGTTTGACTTTATTACAATTAGAAAAAAACGTTGTTAGGGAGTTGGATTTCTTAAAAAAAAAAAAACAAAAGAACACAAAACCCCATCAAAAAAAGGTGCTTTTTTCTTTGTTTTTATTGTTTCTAACATTTGTTTCTTGTACCCGTTTAACGTGTTAACACTGACAGCCCTACTAATAGTTCATGTAAATCATCATCTTTCTTTGATTGAGCTTCGACCTCGGACAACAATATTATAATGTTATCAGATTGTTCTGTCGGGGACTCACGCTCCAGTCGACGGTGCTGTTGGGCTCCGTCAGCGCGTCGCTCTGTCCGGACGCCGACACGTTGGGCTGCGCCGCCGCGTGCGCCAGACCCGACTTGGCCATGGCTTTCCTGAAACACAGAGAGGACAGAGGACCTCTTAAAGGAAACACACCGCAGTTTGTATGAAATATCAGTCGTCCATCTTGTAGTTTTAATCATGTTTTCATTTTGTATCATCTGTAAATTAGTTTTTATACCCACGCAGCAACAGTTAGGACAAAAATGAATGTACAACATGATTTATATTCCAGAGTTCAAGAACAAAAATAATGCATCAGGTTTTCTACAAATTCTTCTATCAAATTAAAGCTCTGTAAAAATGTATCTGTCGTTATGCAGATGACACTGTTGTATTTACACAGTAAACTTTCATTATATTGGTATTCTGAATCACAAGTATACACAAGTATTTATCATCACTTATTGACAAATTACATGATTGTCACATACAAAGAGTGGTATTTTAGTATTTCCAGCCCTTGTAGGTGGAGAGCAGAACATTTCAAAGATATGAAAGTGATAATTTAAGAAATAAGGAGGAGATTCACCAGATAGTAGGAGGAGGCAAGGATTATTTAATTTGATACAAATATATAAACAGATGTTAAATGTTTAGTTGACGTTCCGGAGAATCAACTCGATTGTATTCTTGTTTGAGAAAAAAAAACGTTTTTTTTTAGTTCAAGACAAACTGAGTTAAAAGCCCAACTCTAGAGAACTTAATCTTAAGTTACTAAAAACTGTTTTTATGGAGAAAAATGTTTTACCAGCAGCGTCTTTGATTTCTAGAGTTCATAAAGTAATGCAGCACTGTAAAAAATGTATCCGTCATTATGCAGATGACACTGTTGTATTAATACAGCAAACTTACATTATATTAGGATTCTTAATGACAAATATACACAAGTTTTAATTAACACTCATTTAAACAACATGTCCCTGTTGAAATGAAGGAGAAAGTGGTAATTTTAGAAAATAAGGAGGAGATTCACCAGATAGGAGGAGATGAGGATTATTTAATTACATACAAATATATAAACAGATGCAAAATGTTAAATTCTTTGTTGATGCTGCGGAGAATCAACTCGACTGTATTCTTGTTAGAGAATAAACTTTTTAGGCTCCAGAGAGTTTTTTTGGGCTTTATGAGGTAAATCTTACTGAATGTTTTTGATTTTGTCATGTTAAAGTTTTCTCTTTAAGCCTGTAGGTGAGTTTTTTTAGTACAAGACAAACTGAGTTAAAAACCCCACTGCACAAAATCTAGAGAAATGATTCTTAAATTACTAAAAACAGTTTTTACAGATCCAGATGTTTTACCAGCAGTGTCTTTGATTTCTAGAGTTCATAAATGTAATGCAGCTCTGTAAAAAAATGTGTCTTATTTCCAGATAAACAACTTTCTGTTCATACAGCAGGTGGAGTCGACACCTTCTGACCGGGATGTATGAGGATGAAAACTGATAACTGATTTGATGTGGTAAGAACATTTAAAACAGGTGCATTAAAGTTGTAAGACCTCCCTGATATCAACGGCATACACTGTGTCGTACACTCTGCGCACACACACACACACACACACACACGCACATGCATGCACCGTAGCAACAGAGGCGCTCTGCTGTGATCCGTCGTGTCATTGTTAACTAACGAGCTTCAGCTCCAGGGACGATGTTTGTGTCTGCAGCAGAATCTCCAGCTGAGAATCATTTTAATCTCTAATTTATTAATATTTGGCACTCTTTCACGCTTCCTCATTCACAAAGCAAATGTAGCTTAACTTCACCTTTTCACTGGTAAAACTCAATGTATGTAAAGTCATGGAAAAAATGTGAGACAGCCCTTGTTTTCTTCAATTTCTTGTTCATTCTAATGCCTGGTACAACTAAAGGTACATTTGTTTGGATAAATATAATGATAACAACAAAAATAGCTGATAAGAGTTTAATTTAAGAGCTGATATCTGACACTTAACATGGTTTTCTTGATAATGATTTTGGTTATTATCAAGAAAACCATGGAAAATGTCTGCTGCAGTGATCCTTGTATTTAAGATATTTTTTATTTAAATGTGCACTTTATGGAGCTTTGATTAAAAAAAGTACAACAGTATTTATGTTCCCTTAAATAAACGGTTTCAGTAAAACTACTTGTGACACGTCATATCTGGCTTTGACTTTGACTTAACATTTGTTCTCAATTTGCGATAAAAATATCAGGATATATATCGTAAATCGATATTCATGACTTTTGGTCCATGTCGCCAAGCCCGAGTGTTGAGGTGTACGTACAGCAGAAAGCTGCTCCAGCTCTCCAGGTGGTGGTCGTAGGCGTGGGGCTGCATGGGGCTGAGGGCCCCGGGGCCCCTGTAGAAGGCTGGGTGGTTGTAGTAGTAGACTGAGCTCTTGCGGCTGGGCAGCGGGAGGCCCCTCCCCGGCCAGGGGCTCCCGGCCTTGGACACGGTGGAGATCCTCCTCCTCTTCCTGTGGACGGAGGCGCGGGAGCGGCGGCCGTAGGGCGCCGAGTCTCCGGTGAACACCTGCGAGGAGTTCCTGCGCAGGCAGCGAGGGGCCCGGATGAGGGGCCGCGGGACGCTTTTCACCACCTGCAGGGCGGAGCAGGAGGTGGAGGGGGGGGTGTGCTGGTCAGGTGACCAGGAGACATCCTCCTCCTCCTCCTCCTCCTCCTCCTCTTCTTCCTCCTCCTCGTCGTCCTCTGACAGCTGGCTGGCCTCTGATTGGCTGCCGTCGCTGCTGTCGTTGTCTCCGTCCGACTGGAGGCTCATCCTCCTGTTGGCCCCGCCCCTCATCTCCACCTGCTGCTCCCCCTCCAGAGGCCCCGCCCCCTCTTCCTCCTCCTCTTCCTCGGCCATCTGGATGAGGCTGGCGAGCAGCATGGACGGGCCGAGCAGGTGCGTGTCGATGTTGCGCAGCTTCCCCGTCTTCCTGCGGCACACGGCGAACCGCGGGTTGAGTCCCGGCGTGGTGGTGCTGGAGCGCCGCCGGACACGCCCCGCCCACCGGCTCTGCCTGCTGCTCTTCGCCAGGCGCCCCCCTCCCGCGCTCGGCGGCGGCAGCTGCAGCTGGACGCTGGAGCGCCGCTGCTGGGCGAGCGAGGAGGACGGCAGCCCGACGCTGGAGCGGCGGCGGGCCTTGCTGGTCGGCACGGCAACGCTTTGCCTCCGCTGGCGGAGACATTTGACTTTGGGGCCCGCCGGCTGAGCCGAGTCCTTCCTCTTAAAGTGACGGCGGAAAAACGTGTCCATGACGGACGGAGAAACGATCCTCTCCAGCTGTTGGACGCAGAAAGTCGATTTTAGCGCCGAGAGCTCAGATTATATTTTATTATCAGACATCAAATACTAAAATCAGACTTTTAGAGCGCCGAAGTGAAACTGTGACTTCCTGGAAAAATCTCAAAATGACTTTTCTAACATCATTAATAATTACAGTAAAGATCAGAGGCTTCCCTCAGGGTTTCAAAATAAAATAAACTCTTTAATGTCTCTGTTTGACATTTTTCTTAATGTTTTTCTGTTGACTTAGAGTCAAAGAAACTATCAGACAAAACTATAAACTCTGTTCAGGTTCACAGAAGCCGTTAAGAGACTTTATTAAAATAAAATGGAAACTGTATTATTATAATTTTTCACATATGTAACATGTAGGTCTTGTTAGTTGACCTAAATTTTAATTTTTAAAAATACAATAATAGAAAAAATTCAAAAAGCTGTTTGAATATATATATATATTTAAATATTCATCCAAATTTTAAAAACTTTATGCAAATTTATGCAAAAAATATTTATTTAATATTTATTCAAAAAGAAAATGCAATTTTCTGACACTTTGAAAAGGAAAACGTCACAATGCATTACTCAAATGAATTCACATTTTAATTTTTAATAAAGTCCCCCCTGGGCTTCCATACATCAGTAATTAATCTGTTTATCTTCAGTTTCTGGTACCACCTGCTGCAGGAGATGATTTATCATTAAAAAAAATAAACTTCAGGAACATGAAAACTTGTTGAAAGAAATTAGAGATTATGTTGAGGCTAGACAGGAAGTGACATCATTCGGCTCTCTGTAAAACATCTGGACCACCTCAGATTTTTTTAAGTTGCTAATTTCCAGAAAAATCCATTGACCATCACTCTTGTTGTTGTCATGTTAAGATAAACCGCTCTCTGATTAATTTGTGTCATGTGAAGCTGAACATGAATAATAAAACGCTGAGAGGAAGTGAGGGGTCGGCGCCGCGGGAGGAGAGGAGGCGAGCAGCGAGTCAACAGGAAGTCACAGTCATTAAGGCCACGACGACCTGCTGGCGTCTCCTCCAAACAACAACAACACAACACCAGCAACAACACCAACAAACATATCAGAGCTCATCCACAGCTGCAGTTTCTCCTGTCCTCTCCTCTCGGCTCTGTGTAAACAGCCTCTCCTGTCCTCTCAGCTCTGATCTGTGTAAACAGCCTCTCCTGTCCTCTCAGCTCTGTGTAAACAGCCTCTCCTGTCCTCTCCCCTCTGATCTGTGTAAACAGCCTCTCCTGTCCTCTCCTCTCAGCTCTGTGTAAACAGCCTCTCCTGTCCTCTCTGCTCTGTGTAAACAGCCTCTCCTGTCCTCTCCTCTCTGCTCTGTGTAAACAGCCTTTCCTGTCCTCTCCTCTTGGCTCTGTGTAAAGAGCCTCTCCTGTCCTCTCTGCTCTGTGTAAACAGCCTCTCCTGTCCTCTCCTCTCTGCTCTGTGTAAACAGCCTCTCCTGTCCTCTCCTCTCAGCTCTGTGTAAACAGATTCTCAGTGAATATTTGTCACGTGACCGTTGATCTCAGCAGAATCAATCATGTCTTCAGTGTCTCTGAGGAGAATTTAATGTTTTTAACAGGATCTGGTTCGTGCAAACACTTTATTTTAAATGACACCTGGAGAATAAAGTGATTCTGAAACTAATATCAACATTAAAACACAAGTTTTGGGCACTTTTTTATAACTGATGATCCGTTCAAGGACCGTCTGAAAGTTCAAACTCTGACGATAATGTCTGTTTTTACAGTTTCTTTCTGAGGTAAACGAAGGATATTAAGTGATTTTTTAAAAAGAAAACACACTTTTCATTGTGGGGTTTCAGACTCTTTATGTGACTGTTTGCTTGAATGTAAGTCATGGGTGCTGGTTGTGCTGGTTCAGGCTGCTTCTACTGAAGAAAGGAAAGGAAAACCTGCCGAGGGCGGGGCCCGGGGCCGGCAGATAATACATAAATAAATAAATAAAGTTTGAGTGGAGCCTGCGCTGGTTAACCTGATCCTGGCTGTGTTTCAGGGATCATTGGTTCTAATGACAGAAGCTTATCAGCAGGACGTGACGCGAGCAGATCAGCAGATCAGTGACACACACACACACACACACACACACTCTTGTACTTCTATCTTTGTGAGGACCCTCATTGAAACAGTGAATTCCCTGCTAAGGTTATAATAGTTTGAGGTTTTGCGTTTGTTTAAGTTTTAATTTAGTTGTGAATTTTTGTTTTCAAATTCAGTTACTTTTAATGAGTTTTTACAGTGAGTTTGCTAGTTTTAGTTTAGTATTTATTAGTTTTAGTTTTTTGTAATGGGGTATTTGTTGGGTGGGAGATTAAAAGAGGTCACAGTAAATTTTGCCTTTATTTCCTTTGCCTTATCCATCTTAATTATGTATGAAAAAAGTTGACAAAGACGAAAACAAAAGACATTTTCACTAGACTTTCAGTTAGTTTTGTAACCACCCAATACAGTTTCAGTTAATTATCATTACCATGTAACCTTTAACCCTTAAAACAAAGTCTGAAATATCAAAAAAGCCTTTAAAGAAGTGAGGACCGGCCGAAATGTCCTCACTCTGTTGGTTAAAAACGTGTTCTGGTCCTCACTATGTAGGAAGTACAAGAACACACACACACACACACACAAACACAGTGCAGGGAAACCTCTCTGTCTATTTATAGCTCTTCCTCCTCACTTTCCCCGTGCTGCCTCACCTGTTACCTGTGAGCCGTCTGACCTGCAGCAGTCATCAGGTTACCGGTGATCAGAACCAGCGGCTGGCTGACGTCCCACAGCTCGCCGCTCTGCTCGCCGCCTGGCAACCTGACGCCCAGCAACAAGTCAAACACTTCACTCAGGTACGAGTCAAAGTCACACAGCAGAAAAATCCACTGAACTCCTTCTTTCAAAGGCGAGTATTTCCCCTTGGCAACGCTCCACAGTTTGGCTTTAACAACGGAAAACCTTACATTTTTTTTTTTTTCAAAGGGCTCTGACCTCCAGATATCTGAATAAAAATATCTACTGTGTCCTCACCAGTCTCCTCTTTACAGACACACCCACTTTATGCTGATAGCCTGCAGTTTAAGGCAGAAATCTGCAGTTTTTCTCATGCATTAAATGTTTTATTGTATGCTATTGTTTTTTAATATTCTGCACACTCCCTAAACAAACAGTCTGTGAGTTGAGACAACAAGACAAAAATGTGTGGAAACCCTGACTGTTTTTCTCTGTTTCATTTGATACTTAATTAAATATATTCAAGCTGTTTATTGACGTGACATGCCCACTTTATGCACTTTTCCAATGCAGTTTTGTGCAGAAACCACACAGTGTTTCTCCTGCAGTAAAATGTGATATTTTATCCTATTGTTTTTTTAATATTTCTGCACACTATGGTCCCTAAACAGTCTGTGAGTTGAGACAATAAGACAAAAATCTGTGTGGAAACCCTGGATGTTTTCACTGTTTCATGATACAGACATGCCCACTTTATGCTGATAACCCGCAGTGTAAGGTAGAAATCTGCTGATTTTGTCATGTATCAAAATGTGTTATTTTGTCCCACTGTGCCTGTTTAGGGATCCCAGTGTGCACAAATATTCAGTCTGAGAGTTGAGACAATAAGACAAAAATCTGTGTGGAAACCCTGACTGCTTTTCTGTGTTTAATATGATACTTAGTTAAATATATTTGTGCTGTTTTGAGACACGATATGCCCACTTTATGCACTTTTCCAATGCAGTTTTGTGCAGAAACCACACAGTGTTTATCCTGCAGTAAATGTGTTATTGTGTCCTCTTGTATGTGAATCTTTGTGCATCCTGGGGTCCCTAAACAGTCTGTGAGCTGCATAAATGGGGTCTGACTGGAAAGTTAAGGCTCTTGTGGATTCAATGAGCCCAACAAAGGGGGTCCTCTGACCTCCGAGCTCAAGATATGAGCATGAAAATGGGTTCTATGGGTCCCTGTGAGTCTCTTCTTTAGAAACATGCCCACTTCATGAAGATCCAATGCACATAAATGGGTTAAAAATACTGGATTTGAATATTTCAATGGGGTCCTTAAACAGTTTTTGAGCTGCATAAATCAGGAGAGACAACAAGACAAAAATCTGCCTGCTTTTCTCTGTTTCATATGATGCTTAATTAAATATATATTTGCTGTTTATTGACGTGACATGCCCACTTTATGCACTTTTCCAATGCAGTTTTGTGCAGAAACCACACAGTGTTTCTCCTGCAGTAAAATGTGTTATTGTGTCCTCTTGTATGTGAATCTTTGTGCATCCTGGGGTCCCTAAACAGTTTGTGAGCTGCATAAATCGGGTCTGACTGGAAAGCTGAGAATCTTGTGGATTCAATGAGCCCAAGTGTCCATTTTCAGGGGGGTACCTTGACTTCTGACCTCCAGATATCCAAAAAAAAAAGGATTCTATGTGTCCTCATGAGTCTCCTCTTTACAGACATGCCCACTTTATGCTGATAACATCCAGTTTGGGGAAGTTTTCTCATGCAAAGGTGATATTTTTTCCCAAATTATCCTACTGTCTGTGAATCTTTGTGCATCCTGGGGTCCCTAAACAGTCTGTGAGCTGCATAAATGGGGTTTGAGTGTAAAGCTGAGACTCGTGTGGATCCAATGAGCCCAATGTTCTTCATGTGTGATGATGTTAGTGAGTGAAACTTGAGCTCAGTGTATAAAATGAGCTGCTGTGACCTCTAGGATAATCACAGACTCATGAAACTTTACAACCACCAACTGGAGACCTGGAGCATTCAGAGGATGGATGGCTGACACACTAGATTCACACAACACAACACAAATGCTGCCACACAATCGCACAAAATACACAAATCTACTAAATGTCAAAAGTTTCTGAAACCAGATCACAGCATGGATTTTTGACCATTTTTATCCATTCCAGAGACAAAAATGGTCAAATTTATCACCAAATGTGACATCGACTGTTAACCTGCTATCGCCCCCTAAAAATCCAACACCAAACACCTTAGTCTATACAAAAAAGCCGTCTCAGTGTGCAGAAACTGTGTCTGTGTATCTTTTATTCTCAATCATGATTTCTATTTTTGCTGTCTTCATTATATATTTCCATGTTATGGAACACATCCTGTTTTCTTTGCATCTTTACAGCTTATGGCGCTGCTTAAAATAAACTTTATGAAAACAAAATGAACTGGTTCCCAGCAGCGAGAATTAAAATAGTCGTCAGCTTATCTGTCCGAGCAAACAGCGATACCACAGCGAACACACACACACACACACACACACACGACAAACAGCAGCAGATGTGACTGCACACACACACAAAGAAGTAATAAGTGATGCAGTTTATCTGACAGATCTGAGCGACACGAGTCTGGAAGCGAGAAACCGGAGACGGAGAGAGAAACGACCAGATGTTTATATGAACAAGAACATCAGCAGAGACCTGAACCGGACTGAACCGGAGTGAACTGGACTGAACTGGACAGAACAAGAGTGAACCGGAGCGAAACGGACTGAACTGGAGTGAAAATACTTTGTCCCTCTGAACCTCTGGTGGGTTTGAAAGTGTGTTTTCTTTTTCCTTTTTTTTTAAATACTAAAAATACAACATTTATTGTAGAAAGATTTTTTTTTTTTTGTTCGTGGAAAACCTTTTTTTGCAGAAGAAAAATTGCCAGGGATCAACAGCTGCAACAATTTGTCGACTCATCAGTTAGTTCATCGACAGACAATTCAAGCAATATATCTTGGTAATCCATTAATTAACAAGGAAACAACAACAACAACAAAGAATCAGAAAAAGCTGTTTTCAGCATCTCAAATCTGCAGATTACCTACTTTATATCTTTGTGCTTTGGACAAAAAATACGATCGTCTTCATGAACTTTAATAAACTGTGAGGAACGTTTCTAGTACTTTGATATTTATTAGACAAAATTATTCATGGAATAATCTAGAAAAAAATGTCAAATTAATTGTTTTAACAGGAAGAAAGAAACCAGCCTGAGTTCAGCCTGATTATACAATAAAATATCAAATATCAAACAGTTAACATGTGGCTGAAGCTCAGGAGTGAAATCTGGTTCAGAGATTTATCAGAAAAAGCTGTTGCTCTGATGTTTGTATTCAAACAACAATGTTTGAATTTTTAGGGAGTGAAACACACTAATAAATAGAAGTATCATTATTAAAGAATCAGGTAATGTATTGGTAAAAATAAACAGAATCTCATAATAATATAATCAATTAATTTATCATGAAAAAAAAATCAGAAAATGTAGTTTTCAGCCTCTCACATCTGTAGATTTCTGCTTTTTTCTGTTTTATATCAGATTATATCTTTAGTTTTGTTCAAAGAAAACATTTAAAACTTCAATATTGACTTTTCCTTTCTCTGAAATTTTTACTATTTTCTGTTGTTTTATAAACTGAAAAATGATAATTCATTAACTGATTAGTCGCAGCTTTAATATTACAGTGAATTATCAGCCATCCCTAATTAAAAACCTTTATACAAAACAATACGACAAAAGATCATAAATCAACATGTGTCTGTTAAAGAAGCTCAGGAGTTAAATCTGCTTCAGAGATTTATCAGCAAACATTGTTGTCCTGATGTTTGTGTTCAAACAACAAAATAAAAGCTTTTTTTCTGTTTTATATCAGATTTTATCTTTAATTTTGGTCAAATAAGACATTTAAAGACTTCAATACAACTATTTTCTGTCATTTTGATAATGGATGACTTGAGAAAATAAACAATCATTAACTGATTAGTTACAGCTTTAAGAGACTATTACAGTAAATTATTAGCCAGCCCTAATTAAAAAAACATTTATACAACAGAAGATGGTAAATCAAAGCATAAACTTTTAACACGTGTCTGTTAAAGAAGCTCAGGTGTTAAATCTGCTTCAGAGATAGAATCTATTTAGATAATTAATTAATGAATTCATCATGAATAAAAAATCAGAAAATGCAGTTTTCAGCATCTCACATCTGTAAAATTGTGCTTTTTTTCTGTTTTATATCAGATTATATCTTTAGTTTTGGTCAAATAAGACATTTAAATACTTTGGTATGGACTTTAAGGACATTTTTACTATTTTCTGTCGTTTTACAAACTGAAAAATTATAATTCATTAACTGATTAGTAGCAGCTTTAAGAACCTATTACAGTGAATTATCAGCCAGCCCTAATTAAAAAACCTTTATACAAACCATTAATACGACAAAAGATAATCAACATGTGTCTGTTAAAGAAGCTCAGGAGTTAAATCTGCTTCAGAGATTTATCAGCAAACATTGTTGTCCTGATGTTTGTGTTCAAACAATAAAATAAAAGCATCATTATTAAAGAATAAATAAATAAACAGAAGTTTCAGCATCTCACATCTGTAGATTTCTGCCTTTTTTCTGTTTTATATCAGATTATATCTTTAATTTTGGTCAAATACGACATTTAAAGACTTCAATATGACTATTTTCTGTCATTTTGATAATGGATGACTTGATGAAATAAACAATTAACTGATTAGTTGCAGCTTTAAGAGACTATTACAGAGAATTATCAGCCAGCCCTAATTAAAAAACCATAAATACAACCAAAGATGATAAATCAAAGTGTAAACTTTCAACACGTGTCTGTTAAAGAAGCTCAGGAGTTAAATCTGCTTCAGAGATTTATCAGCAAACTTGTTAAAGAAACAGAATCTCTTTAGATAATTAATTAATTCATCATGAATAAAAAATCAGAAAATGCAGTTTTCAGCATCTCACATCTGTAAAATTCTGCTTTTTTTCTGTTTTATATCAGATTATATCTTTAGTTTTGGTCAAATAAGACATTTAAAGACTTTGGTATGGACTTAAAGTGAAATTTTTACTATTTTCTGTCGTTTTATAAACTGAAAAATTATAATTCATTAACTGATTAGTTGCAGCTTTAAGAGACTATTACAGTGAATTATCAGTCAGCCCTAATTAAAAAACCTTTATACAAACCATTAATACGACAAAAGATCATAAATCAACATTGTTGTCCTGATGTTTGTGTTCAAACAACAAAATAAAAGCATCATTATTAAAGAATCAGGTAACATATTGGTATAAATAAACAGAAGTTTCAGCCTCTCACATCTGTAGATTTCTGCCTTTTTTTCTGTTTTATATCAGATTATATCTTTAGTTTTGGTCAAATAAGACATTTAAAGACTATTTTCTGTCATTTTGATAATGGATTACTTAATAAAATAAACAATTAACTGATTAGTTGCAGCTTTAAGAGACTATTACAGAGAATTATCAGCCAGCCCTAATTAAAAAACCTTTCTACAAAGCATAAATACAACAGAAGATGATAAATCAAAGCGTAAACTTTCAACACGTGGCTGTTAAAGAAGCTCAGGAGTTAAATCTGCTTCAGAGATTTATCAGCGAGGCGACAACAGAAACACAGAGAGGAGATTAAATATCTGAGATGGTCCAGGAAATAAAAAACAATCAGAGAAAAAACTACAAGAGAGAAGTTTGATACGACCTGAGAGGGACGATCAGTCAGCGGAGGATGAAAAACAGAGTGAGAGAGAAAGGGAGGAGGAGGAGGAGGAGGAGGAGGAGGAGGAGGAGGAGGAGGAGGAGGAGGAGGAGGACACTAAGCTGCTGCTGCTGTTTTAAAATAACTCTCCCTCTCTGATCGTGGAGCAGCTCTCCGGCTGCGTGTCCCTGTGCAGCGCGGCCCTGCAGCTGATCCTGGACCAGCTGTTGGTTTATAATCAGGAGATGAATGCAAACACTCAACAGACCAGAATACTCTTCATTAACACTTCAAGGCTGCAGAGCATTGTGGAGCCAACAGGAAGTGTTTGTGTCCACATCTTTTCATCTGAAAACACAAACCTGTGTGTGTGTGTGTGCGTGTGTGTGTGTGTGTGTCATGTGACCAATTAGAGACGAATCACATTCTGCTGCGAGCTTCTGCCGTAACCATGATTCCTTTAAAGGTCACAGACACACAGCTGAGAGTGAAACATTTGTGTCTGTCAGTAACAAAAAAGTAAAAACTGTTAAAAATTCAAATTTTAAAGTACTAATCAGTTATTATTATTAGGGCCACAGGGTAATCGCACCGAGCACTGGTCCCATACAGCAAGAGCTGTAGGGACCAGTGCTGCACTACTGTTATACTGTGGATTTCTTCTTCTTCCTCTTCCGGACAAAATTTTGCATTGAAATGAATGTGACGGCCAGAAAAAAATGAGCGAAAAAGAACAATAATTGGAGATTTTTAAACGTCTACTTCTCCGGCATAATTTCACCTAGAGACTCCATTCAAACTTTAAACAGTAGACACAAGTCTTGTGTATCGGTGTATTAATCCACGTTTCGATAGGTCATATAGTTTTTTATCAATCCCTGTTCAATGACCATGATCATTTTTGGAGAAATTCTGAGATTATAATGGGTGTGTATTGCACGGAATGTTCGTGTCACAGTGTGTGATGTCATCGCCAGAGTGTAGAGGGAGAGAAAAAACTGTCAAAAAATAAATTTGAAAACTGCGCTCCAGGCCGCAAATTCCACTCTCGAGAAACAATTTATACATAGAAACGTAGGAAAATTAGTCTTCTCCCTCACAATCCTCTGGTAAAGCTGTCAGAGTTATAGTTTGGGCGTACGACGCAAAGATGATCCACCAACACGCATCACCAGCCCCATTGACTACCATATTAAAAACGCAGGAAGATTCCTGTAGAAAAGCATATTTAACAGTTTTTCAGAACGCTCTTAAAAAGCTATTTCTTCATTTTTCTTCACAAAAAACATATGTAGCTGTTCAGGAAGAACTCAGGGCGCTCAAAGTGAAGTCGAATCAATGATAGGTATTATGGTTTTGCCAAAAATGCTTTCTGTTCGAGGCCAGAAATTCCAGTCTGTCCACCTCTGGCTGCTGTCACTGTTCCGTAACATTCAGTTGACAGTTAATTCTGTTGATTGCTCTGCTCTGATTGCCTTTGATCTTTGCTCTGATTGCCTTTGACCCTTTGATGTGATTACAGTTACAGATACACGCGCACACACACATACACACGTAACTTTATGTGATTTTCAGTACACACACACAAATGCGTAAGCGCGCACACTCCTATTATTAATAATAATAATAATAATAATAATAATAATAATTATTATTATTATTATTATTATATTTTGCATTATTATTAATAATAATACCATATTTTGCATTATTAATCTAAATCTGTAAAATAACTATAAACTAATATTGTTCGATGAATATTGCATTTCATATATATAAACATACATACACATACATATATATATACACACATACATACATATATATACCATAGACTGTATATAAATAAGCCTGATACACATTCAGTTTTTAACACTGAGACGTCCCTGATGACATCACGGTGACATCACCAGGGTTATTTCTTCTTCTGTGGTGGAGGACCTTTTAAACGAGGGGACAGATTAGCTGCAAGAGGCTTAAAAGATCAGCAGCTGGTGTCCCTGTTGGACCCGCTGAGGCTATTTAAGACGTTCTGCTCCGTGAACCTTTACTCCACCACACGTCCACATCTACTGTTTACCACTAATTATAACATTTAACATATTTACACGTCAGTCATCTACTGTTTACCACTAATTATAACATTTAACACATTTAAACGTCAGTCATTTACTACAGCACACAGTTATAGAACTATAAATTACAAAACTATATACAAAATACTAATACTAATAAATGTAGTTTATTAGGTTATAGTTTAAAGTAGTAATTTGACATTATTATTACTATTATTATTAATTATAATATTTTACATTATTAATCTAAATCTGTAAAATAACTATAATATAACTAATATTGTTAGATAATAATAATAAAAAATAATTTCCAAATCTAGTAGCATTGAATGTAATATATATATATATACATATATATATATATATATAAATATATACACACACACATATATATATATATACACACATACATACATACATATATATATACATACATACACATATATATGTATATATATATACACATATACATATATATATGTATATATATATACACATATACATATATATATGTATATATATATATACACATATACATACATATATACACACATATATACATATAAACATACATATATATATACACATACACACACATATATATTGAAATTGTTTCTTATATTTTATTTGATATATTTTTCTATTCCTATTTTTTTAATTTCTTATATTTGTTCTAACATATTTACCTGTCAGTCATCTACTGTTCACCACACATTACAATATTTAACACATAAACAAAGATATGCAACATTTTTACACTTCTTACAAAAAGAAAAACATTTGTGTCTCCTGTCAGTTACAACAAGTAAAAAACTATAAAACATTAATACTAAATACTAATATTTTCCTAATAAATGTAGTAGAATTCAAAGTTTAAAGTAGTAATTAGTTGTTATTATTATTATAATATCATATGTTGCATCATTAATCTAAATCTGAAAAATAACAATAAACGTATATTGTCATAAATTAAAATTTGCATTCCCAAATCTAGTAGCATTGAATGCAACACACACACACACTATATATATATATATATATATATATATATATATATATATATATATATATATATATATATATATATATATATATATATATATATATATATAATTTTACAAAAAGTTCAAGAAAAATAAATAAATGCTTATTAGAGCAGAAAACAGCAGAGAAACCTGCAGGACGTCTGCACTGTTTCAGCTTTGGCCTTTAAATGAGAATAAATTAGTGATCTATCAAATGACTAATTAATAGATAATCAGTGAGAGAAGTGATCCAGGATCAGGTGAGAGTGAGAGATCAGCTTCCAGAGCGACAGATCCAATAAACTGATGAGGAAACATCTGATCAGCTGCAGATAAAATCAATAATATCAATAATACTGAAATTATTCCATCACACCAACACACAATAAACTGATTCTTCTTCTTCTGTGTCTGTGCTGCCACCTAGTGGACACATCTGGTACTGTTTATACCACAAATACACCTCCTGCAGGAGTTGTTCCGTGACCTCCTCCTCCTCCTCCTCCTCCTCCTCTCTAACACGAACTTTCCTCAACACTCCTTCTCCTCCTGCTCCTCCTCTGACTCATGAATATCTTTATCTATCATTCCTCCTCCTCCTGCTCCTCTCTAACACTAACACTCCTCAACACTCCTCCTCCTCCGTCACCTGCTCGTCCTCCTCCTCCTGTATCTCTTTATCGGTCATCCCTCCTGCTTCTCTCTAACACTAACACTCCTCAACACTCCTCCTCCGTCACGTGCTCCTCCTCCTCCAGCTCCTCCTCCTCCTGTATAACTTTATCTATCATCCCTCCTCCTCCTACTCGCTAACACTAACACTCCTCAACACTCCTCCTCCTGCTCCTCCTCCTCCTGAATATCTTTATCTATCACCCCTCCTCCTCCTGCTCCTCCTCTGACTCCTGAATATCTTCATCTATCAACACTCCTCCTCCTCCAACTTCGACTCTTGAATATCTTTATCTATCATCCCTCCTCCTGCTCCTCCGTCACCTGCTCCTCCTCCTCCTGTATAACTTTATCTATCATCTATCATCCTCCTCCTCTCTAACACTAACACTCCTCCTCCTGCTCCTCCTCCTCCTGAATATCTTTATCAATCATCCCTCCTCCTCCTGCTCCGCCATCACCTGCTCGTGCTCCTCCTGTATAACTTTATCTATCATCCCTCCTCCTCCTCCTCCTCGCCAACACTCAACACTCCTCCTCCTCCTCCGTCTCCTCCACCTCCTCATGAACTCCTGAATATCTTTATTTATATCCCTCCTCCTCCTCTGCTCCTCCTTCTCTGTCTTTCTGTCAACACTGACACTCCTCCTCCTCATCCTGTGATCCTCCTTCTCCTGTCTCCTCTTTGTCGTCTACTCCTGCTGCTCCTCTTCTTCCTCTTTCAGCACCTCCTCCTCCTCCTGGTTCTCCTGATCTTACTTTTTCTTACCCCTGAGACTCCTTTACTCCTTTTCCCTTCTTTTTTCTCCTCCACCTAGTCCTCCTCCTGTCTCCTCTTTGTCTTGGAGGAGGAGCATCAGGTGGAGGAGGAGGAGTCCACCTTTAACTCTTTATTATTTTCTTATCATAAACCTGCTCCTCCTGCCCCCTTCCTCTTCATTCTCCTCCAAGTGCACCTCCTCCTCCTCTTCTTCTTCTTCTTACTCCCTCTGGACCATCTACTTCTTGTCATCTAATCCTGCTCCTCCTCTTCCTCTTCCAGCACCTCCTCCTCCTCCTGGTTCTCCTGATCTTCCTTTTTCTTACCCTTGACACACTTATACTCCTTTTTCCCTTTTACTGGTCCTCCTCCTCCTCCTCCTCCTCCTCCTATCTCCTCTTTGTCTTGGACTCCTGATCCTGATCCTCCTCCTCCTGATCCTCCTAACTTCACATCTCTGAACCAGCTGCTCTTCCCAATGACCTCTGACTCCTCAAAAGAAGGAGAATCTCTTAATTTATCATCAGTCCTCCTTCTCTGACACTAACGCTCCTGCTCCTCCTCTTGTGATCCTCCTCCTCTCCCTCTTTTGGACTACTTTCTGTTACTCCTCATCTTCCTCCTCATTCTCCTCCATCTCGATCTCCTAATCTCCCTTTTCCCTCCCTAGGACCTTTATTTCTCCTTCTCTAGCTTATTATTTTCCAGGTTCTCCTCCTCCTCCTCCTCCATTTACTTCTTGTCTTGCATTCCTGCTGCTCCTCTTCTTCCTCTTCCAGCACCTCCTCCTCCTTCTGGTCCTCCCTTCCTCCTTTTCATACTTCTTCCTCCTCTTCTTTCTCCTCTACATAACTCCCTCCTCCTCCTCTCTTTCTCTCCCTCCTCCTCTTCTTCCTCCTTCTTTTCTTCGAACTGATATTCATCCATTTTTCCTCCTCCTTATCTCCTTATTTCTCCTCCCTCCTGCTCCTCCACTGTTCCCTCCTTTTTGATTTGTTGCTTCTTAATGATCGTGGCTTTGTCTCCTGTCCTCCAGATGCTCCTCCTCTTCCTCCCCTCGCTCCTCATTCTCCTCCAGGTGCTCCTTCTCCTCCTTGTCCTGACTATCTGCTTCTCCTCTTCCTCTTCCAGCACCTCCTCCTCCTCCTTCTGGTTCTCCACATCTTCATTTTTCCTACCTGACCCTCCTACTCCTTTTCATTTTGTCTTCTGCTCCTCTTCCATCTAGTCCTCCTTCTGTCTCTTCTTTGTCTTCGGTACCGATGCTCCTCCTTTTCCTCTTGTAGCTCCTCGTTCTCCTCCAGGTGTTCGTCCTCTTCCTCCCTATGGACTCACTACTTTCTTTGCTCCCCCTCTTCCTCTTCCAGCACCTCCTCTTCCTCCTCATATATTAAAACTAAAAATAATAATCCCAGACCCTTCTCCTCCTACTGTTGTCTCTCCTGTTCCTCCTATTTTTTGTATTCCTCCTCTTGTTTCTCCTCCTGTCTCTTCTTAGTCTAACACTCCTGATGCTCCTCCTATCTATCTATTCCTCCTCCTCCTCTTTAACACTAACTCTCCTCCACACTCCTCCTCCTCTTGCTCCTCCGTCACCTGCTCGTCCTCCTCCTGCTCCTCCTCCTGTATAACTTTATCTATCATCCCTCCTCCTCCTCCTCCTCTTGTCTCTCCTGTTCCTCCTATTCTTTGTATTCCTCCTCTTGTTTCTCCTCCTGTCTCTTCTTCGTCTAACACTCCTGATGCTCCTCCTCCTCCTCCTCCTCTATAACTTTATCTATTCCTCCTCCTCCTCTCTAACACTAACTCTCCTCCACACTCCTCCTCCTCTTGCTCCTCCGTCACCTGCTCGTCCTCCTCCTGCTCCTCCTCCTGTATAACTTTATTTATCATCCCTCCTCCTCCTCCTCCTCCTCTTGTCTCTCCTGTTCCTCCTTTTCTTTGTATTCCTCCTCTTGTTTCTCCTCCTGTCTCTTCTTAACTAACACTCTTCTTCTCTAACACTCCTCCTCCTCCTCCTCCTCCTCCTCCTCCTCCTCCTCCTCCCTGAGAGGACCAGAGTCCCTCCTGGACCGGACTATTTATAGAAACAGGGCAAGCAAGTGACAAAGATAGCTCAGGAAATGGGTCTGTGTAATCCCTGGGTCCACACACACACACACACACACACACACACACACACAGACACACAGTCAGCTGACCACCTCATCAGGTCATCGGAGGTCAGATTTCTGATCAGATCGTCGTCGTGACGACGTTTTTGTCTCAAAGGGTCGAAAACTGGAGATGATGCTGTAACCTACTTCCTGTTATAGCTGCAACACACACACACACATACACACACACACACACACACACACACATTAAAGGGGCAGTTCACTTGAATATATTTCCTCTGTATGAAGCTGTGGATATAGTTTCGGTCACATCTCTCCTGATTCTGGTTCCGGCGGTGAAACAGTTGAACTACAGTTTCCGGGTCCGTTACGTGGCGCCGATGGACCAGAAAGACTTTTTTTTTTTCCCAGACTGACGTCACTAAAGAAACAACGTCTGTAAACCAGAGTCGGTTCTCTGCAGGTGAGAACGCAGTCCAGACCAAAGGAAGAAATGTGAGAATCAGCAGCAGAAAGGAAAGATCCAAATATGGTCAGACCATCACAGAACACACACACACACACACACACACACACCAGTCTAAACAATGATTTAGCCACAGAATGGATCAAAAACTCACCAACAACACATTAAAGTAGGGGTCTCAACTCAAATTAGCTGGGGGCTGCTTGAGGCAGTATCAAAAAGACCAAAAAAAGACACAAAATGACCAAAAAAAAGACAAAATGAATGAAAAAACACAAAATTATTTAAAAAAGACACAAAATGACACAAAAAATACACAAAATTACCAAAAAAGACAAAATTACCAAAAAAGACACAAAATTATTTTTTAAAAAGACACAAAATAATTTAAAAAAAGACAGAATTATTAAAAAAGACACAAAATTACAAAAAAAAGACACAAAATTACAAAAAATAATAATTAAAGGGACCTTCCACACACAACACGGTAAAGTGCCATTCATATAAAACTCACATTAAACTTTCATATCAAGGTGAGGGCCAAAAAATATCGTCACGAGGGCCACAATTGGCCAGCGGGCCGCGAGTTTGAGACCCATGCATTAAAGTGTAAAAAGTGTCAGATTACAAGAGATGACAGAGATCTGAATCATTCTGTATTAAAAGTTGTTTAACTGAACACCTACACACACAATCAACACACAGTACACAAAAATAAATAATTAAAATAATATATAAATCTGAACTCACTACTTAAAAGCACTTGCGTCCCAAATACACTTACGTCCTAACAGGACTCAACGTAGTATATGCCACTTATTCTTACCGTTGTTTTTTGAAAAATACATTACTCCACTTTAGAATACACTGTAATATGTATCTTTTGTAAAAAAAAAAAAAATACTTTTTCTGACTGTTAAATGTACTAAACACCATATCTCTAACATAAATATACTGTAATATTTAAGGGTAAAATCTTTCATTTATGCAGCATTAATAAAAAGTATTTTCTTGTCAATTATATGACAAAACAGCGTCTCTTTTGATGGAAAAACGTTTTATTTATACGGTAAAAAATGGAATAAAATGGCAATCTTAAACGTGAAATCAACAGTGCCAATATCTTTTTACCATAATATTAAAGAAAGTTCAACCACAGCTGCTGTTTTTTTACCGTAAAAAAACAACAGGTTTTTTTTTGGTCGTTTGTACTGACAGCGAAAAACAAGTTATTTGAACGAGTATCTAAACGAGTAATTTATGAATTTCACCGTCCGCTGTCATTTTTAACTTAAGTTAAGTGAATCACGTTGTTATGTAACTTGCGGCAGTCACGTGACCCTTGTTACTACTTCATTTATGTACATTTATTTCTTGTTTAAACTGTCTTTTATAACACCTTACCAGAAGTTTTTTTTACCTAAACCTAGGTCAGTGGTTTCACAACATAAATCCACAGAAACTGCAGCCTTTTTTACAACCGCGGACCATACCGCGTACGTGTGTGCTATTTTGACCCCCAAATTCCACTGAATGCGTAACGGCTGCAGATCCGGGATTTTAACTCGTTAATTAAGATTAATTCATTACACAAACATTAAAGCATTAAAAAAATTGACGCATTTTAATCGCACTTATTTTTGCACCGCGGAACGTTTCTCACTGGATGAGTTTCAGGCGGACCGATTATACTGGAGCACCAACTAGCGTTGATGAGTTGAGACAACAACAAACCACAGTGAACATGAAGGAAGAAGCTGATGAGACCTTTGGTTGGCCCCGTGGATGATGGGACATTTAGTTACTAAAAACCAACGGATGGAAGCGTCCATAAGAGCATGGTTGTGTTGCTAGGCAACAAGGAATTCACATATCACCGCAGCACATCCAGCCTCAAGTATCACCTCAATGCTAAACATACAGCAGCTAGCGGCTAGTGTGGTAGCTAGCATGGATTGTGTTAAATGTCTAGATATCAGCTCTTAAATTAAACTCTTATCAGCTATTTTTGTCGTTATCATTATATTTGTCCAAACAAATGTACCTTTAGTTGTACCAGGCATTAAAATGCATTGAAGAAAACAACAAAAAATTAACCCAAAAAGAAACAAAATGACCAAAAAAAGACGTAAAATTACCAAAATAGACGTAAAATTACCAAAAAAAAGACACAAATTGACCAAAAGAAATACACAAAATTACCAAAAAAATGTATAATGGCCAATAAAAAGACACAATTTATAATGCTTTTGGTTATTATCAATAAAACCATGTTAAATGTCTAGATATCAGCTCTTATATTAAACTCTTATCAGCTATTTTTGTTGTTATCATTATATTGAAGGAAAAGGGTGGTCTAATAATTTATTTCCATGACTGTATATATATAGATCTAAACGTACACAGATAAATGTTCAAACATCATTATTAAGTTATTATTCTGCAGCATGTGGCTGTGTGCAGACAATAAAACAGACTGATTTGGTGTCGTGTTCTTCCTTCCTTCCTCAGTTTGAAGCGTTTTTATCTCAGATACAATCTGAACCAGACCAGAGTTCATGCTGCTGTTTCTGAGCTGATTGGTTTTCCTCATCATTACTATAAATGATCTGAAAGTTGGTCAGATGCTCCACAAACAGCAGCAGCAGGAGGAGAGAGAGGAGGAGAAGAGAGAGGAGGAGGAGGCTCGACTTCCTGTTTAACAACCTCAGATTTACGACATTATGAGCGAAATGAGCTCAAACAGACAAAAACAGCTCACCACACGTCTGACGACACAGCAACAACACAACATCCTCACGCTCCACAGCAGCGCCTTTATTTTTAACAATGAGACGTCCGTCCTCCGTCCCCGGGGACGAGGAGGAAGAGACCTTGAGAGGTGTGAAGGTAAAGGTGGGAAGCAAGAAAACAGAGCGATCGAGCAAGAAAAACAGCACCATTAACCCTGGGTCTGAGCCTATTTGCCCTTTAAATACAACATACAAAATGTTTACTATACCCACGTTTGGTATCCATTTTTTCAGCAAAACTTCACCGTGATCTGACTTTTTTTTTAGTTTAACCTACTTTTTTAACATATTGAGCCCAAAAATACACAAAAATCATGAAATGTGAAATACAATTATACTACTAATTACAATAAAAACCACAAATATGCTCAATGAACTGTTTTGGACCTGTTAATGTAGACATAGGTTGCAAATATGAACATATAAAGATGAAATTCAAAAATAATACAACTATATACAATAAATTCCCATCACAGATGACAGACCCTGGAGGATTATCAGAGGTGTGGACTCATGAATTTGATGACTTTTGACTCGACTTAACAAAATGTAAAGAGACTTGCAACTCTACTTGGACTTAATAACTTGTGACTTCACTTGGACTTCAGCCTTTTGACTTGAAAAGACTTGCTACTTTCCCCAAAACCCAAAGGCTAAAAAGGAGGAAGGGACCTTGAGAGGTGCGAAGGTAAAGGTGGGAAGCAAGAAAACAGAGCGATCCAGCAAGAAAAACAGCACCATTAACCCTCACTGCAAAAAAAGAAAAGCTGTTTCAAGGCAACAAACATCGATAAAATTTTAAGTTGGACATTTAAACTAAATATTTTAAGATTTGTTTTTGAGTTTGCTCAACTGTGAATTCAGATTTTTGTCAACTCAACTCATTTTATTTTATTGTATTTATTTTTATCCCATTTTTAATTTATTTTATCTTGTTGCATTTTACTTTTGTATTGTTTACTACATCTCTTTGTATTGTGATATCTATTTATTGTTTGTGCAGCACTTTGGAAACCTTGTGTTTGCTAAAATTGTGCTATATAAATAAAGTGGATTGGATTGGACTGGAACTGTAAGTTGTACTAACTTATAATTTTACATTGTAATAACTTTTAATCCTTACTTCTGCTAACTTCTGCAATGTGCTGAACTGGCACGATTGTAACGTCGCTATGAAATGTCAGCTAATGTTGCGACCACAATTTTGAGTTAGCATTGATACGCTAATGGCTACTCTTGTAGCTGTAACAAGCAGTGCCGCTAGCATCAGTTAGCCGCTAGCGTCAATTAGCCGCTAGCATCAGTTAGCCGCTAGCTTTCGCTAATGAATTTCAGCGCTTTCCCGCATTTCACAACAAAGAAATAAGAGTTATCAGAACTATTGTCCCTTGTTGTGAACCCCAACTTAAAGATATAAGTAACAACAACTCACCAACTTGTTTTTGAGCAGACAACTGGCTTCCTTTGTTGTGCTAACTTACGTTATTGCCCTAAATGTCAATAATTTATATTTCCAAGTTTTACCAACTTAAATCACTGTTTTAGGCCAAAAAATACAAGTTGGCTTTTTTCAGTGCTCTGGGGTCTGGGGTGCCCTTTATATACAACATACAAAATGTTTACTATACCCACGTTTGGTATCCATTTTTTCAGCACAACTTCACCGTGATCTGACTTTTTTTTTCACTTTAACCTACTTTTTTAACATATTGAGTCCAAAAATACACAAAAATCTGAAATACAATTATACTATTAATTACCATAAAAAACACAAATATGCTCAATGAACTGTTTTGGACCTGTTAATGTAGACATAGGTTGCAAATATGATCATATAAAGATGAAATTAAAAAATAATACAACTATATACAATAAATTCCCATAAAAATATGTATATTTATAGGAATAGTGTTAGCTGATTCACCCACTTTTTTCCATTGTGTAAAATGTGACGCCTGCCTCGTCCCATCCTACTTTTACGCTTGAATAAATATTTTTGTACTATCAGATTTAAACTATCATATCTTTGGTTTTACATGACCGAGGAGCCTCAAACAATAAATTTATGAAAGTTTAGTTTAGTAATTTGGAGTTAAGTTGGAAACAGTGCTCCACGTGACATTTTTTTTTTTCAAGGCGCTTTGAAAACGTTGCATGAACTTGAGCCTTTTGACTTGAAAAGACTTCCCCAAAACCCAAAGATTAAAAAGTCTGTTACTAAGGACCGCTCTATCTCTCTCTGTGTAAGTTAACCCTCTGGAGTCTCCAAAAGCTCCAAATAATCCAGACTTGTTGCCTCCATCCAGACTAGAAAACAAAGCAGCGTGGAGCCCTACTGTAAATTTACCTCTAAAGTTCTGGCTGTAAACTCCATGAGGCCAGTTTCAGTTTGATGATGATATACCAAGTAAAACTGGAGACAAGCTCAAATAGATTTAGTATAAAATGATAGAACTGGATGGAACCCTCTTATATGTTAGATTTGACACCTTTGTTCACATTTGCAACATTTAAAATTCTTTATTGAGCATGATAGTGTTTTGAAAGTGGAAAAAAAAGATTCAAAATCACATTTAATGTTGGACTAAAGGACTAAAAAAGACACAAAATGACAAAAAAGACACAAAATGTAAAAAAAAAAGACACAAAATGACCAAAAAAGACACAAAATGACCAAAGAAGACACAAAATGACCAAAAAAGACAAAAAGACAGACTCACATTGTTTTTTTTTATGGCATTAATTCAGTCTGATGCCAAAATAAAGTGATTTATCTGTGATTTAATGGATCTAAAAGATGCAGAATTAACTACAACATGTTGCTGATGTGGAAAAAGTCTGAATTGATGCTTTGTCAGGTCTGTCTGCAAGAACACAAGAACACTGATGTTAAAATGACGGTTTTCTCAATGGAGTCTAGTTCGATCAAAGTTATAAATCATTATTTAGGGAGTTTTTTTATGGATTGTTGAACAGTTTAAGGCGTTTTAAAGTTAAGTGGAAAATTCAGATAATTTCAGGTATAAATTAAGGGATGTTTTTCATGTAATTTGGTCAATTTTATGGGGGGTTTTTTTTGGCATTAATTCAGTCTGAAGCCAAAATAAAGTGATTTATCTGTGATTTACTGGATCTAAAAGATGCAGAATTAACTACAACATGATGCTGATGTGGAAAAAGTCTGAATTGATGCTTTGTCAGGTCTGTCTGCAAGAACACAAGAACACTGATGTTAAAATGACGGTTTTCTGAATGGAGTCTGGTGCAGCAGAGTGATGTTCTGCAGGAGATTCTGTGTTTTGTTTATTTTTACCTCAGCTGTTTGTGTCTTAGGAAGGACTGACTCGCATCATATCTGATAAGATGAAGATATTCTCGCTGCTAAATACCAACATGTGTTAGCCACAATAAGGTCCCAGTTTGTCTTTCTGTACTCTCATATGTGAGTGTATTTATATATATATATATATATACAGTGACTGCTGGTACGACCTTTCAGTCACACGTTGGATTCCGGTTTGAAGCCTCAAGTTTTGGCATTTTTTTGTCACTTTTTTGGGAGGATGCTCAGTTATCAGCTAACTTCATCTACACTGTAAAAAAAAGAAAAGTTGGGTGAACTCAAAATTTCAAGGCAACAAACTTCGATAAAATTTTAAGTTGGACAATTAAACTAAATATTTTAAGTTTTGTTTTTGAGTTTGCTCAACTCTTAATTCTGATTTTTGTCAACTCAACTGTAAGTTGTACTAACTTATAATTTTACATTGTAATAACTTTTAATCCTTACTTCTGCTAACTTCTGCAATGTGCTGAATTGGCACGATTGTAACACCGCTATGAAATGTCAGCTAATGTTGTGACCACAATTTTGAGTTAGCATTGATACGCTAATGGCTACTCTTGTAGCTGTAACAAGCAGCGCCGCTAGCATCAGTTAGCCGCTAGCATCAGTTAGCCGCTAGCTTTCGCTAATGACCGAATTTCACCGCTTTCCTGCATTTCACAACAAAGAAATAAGAGTTATCAGAACTATTGTCCCTTGTTGTGAACCCCAACTTAAAGATATAAGTAACAACAACTCACCAACTTGTTTTTGAGCAGACAACTGGCTTCCTTTGTTGTGCTAACTTACGTTATTGCCCTAAATGTCAATAATTTATATTTCCAAGTTTTACCAACTTAAATCACTGTTTTAGGCCAAAAAATACAAGTTGGCTTTTTTGCAGTGTAGCTAGATTGTTTCTTCATACATCTGACTCTTTCAGGTGACTTTTATCACGGCCGCTGCATCAGATTGGTTGGTCTGAAGTTTTAAATAAACTCTGGTAACCTCTGAGGATGAATTGTTTCCAGTGTAAGCAGAACGAGCTGATGCAAATCTTTAATAACCCTCAGAGACAGAGCTGAAGCTTCACACACTTAAAACACTTTAGAGTCGTAGATTTCCATTATCATAGAGAAAATAAGACTTTTTAAGAATCTAAAATATTAAAATTGTGCTTTTAGTGAATGAGGTTTGGTTGATGCAGTAATCAGCTGTTTGTTATGACTCGACTGATCCTGTTTGTGGATTATTAGTCAACAGAACGTGACCGAGCATGTCGACACCAGACTGGTTCTCTGAAGCGGAGCCACTTTAACACGTGAGACACGTTTAAAGAGTCAGCAGCTCTGTGAGGCTAAATACTAACAGATGCATTTATATTTATTTTGAATATTGTTTACTTATATAGTTTTTTTATTTGCATTTTTGTATTTATTTCTCATTGAGGTAAGATTTTTTCCTTCAGCCTTTAATCTCAGTTGCAAAATTTGTTTATTTTCTGTCTCTGTGTTTCACAATTTATTGTGCAAAAAAAAAAAAAAGGAAAATGTTAACATGCTGACATACTGAGCAGCTGAAGTTTTTACCACGTCAGGTCTTTAACCCTCTGAACCCCAACGAGCAGTTTCAGGTTTTTTTTTTTGCTCTTTTTACATCCTCCTCTTTGTCTCCTTGTATTTCACTATAACATATAAAATCTATATAAATCTATAAGTCCTGCAGCTATGTGGAATCAGCACAATCAGAACAACTCAAACATGTCTATGTGCAGAATAACACAGAATGACAGAAATCAGAAAAAAGATGAATTTCTCTGATAACTTATTTTAAAGTGTCACGAATGTTGTTACAAACACAAAATTACACAAAAAGACACAAAAATACAAAAGAAAAGACACAAAATAACAAAAAAAAGACACAAAATAACAAAAAAAGACACAAAATGGCAATAAAAAGAGTCAAAATGGAAAAAAAAACCCATTTTCTACTCATATAGTACATATTGAAGTATTGTCATGTTTCCAGCCTCTCCTGTCCTCTCCTCTCTGCTCTGTGTAAACAGCCTCTCCTCAGAATTTAATGTTTTCAACAGGATCTGGTTCGTGCAAACGCTTTATTTTAAATGACACATGTAGAATAAAGAGATTCTGACACAATTAACACATGTTTTTTTATCACTTTTTATAATGGAAACGTTTGTAACTGATGCCCCGTTTAAGGACCGTAGGAAACTTCAAACTCTGATGATTATGCCTGTTTTTACAGTTTCTCTCTATGATAAACGCTGGATTTGAGGTGTTTTTTGGTGTTCTAGCGGTTTTTCAAAATAAAAGTTATTTTTTACAGGAGAGAAATATGTTTGAAGTGAGTGTTACCTTATTTTTTTACTCTTCTTATTTTTACCTCCTCCTCCTCCTCCTCCTCCTCCTCCTCCTCCTCCTCCTCCTCCTCCTCCTCCTCCTCCTCCTCCTCCTCCTCCTCCTCCTCCTCCTCCTCCTCCTCCTCCTCCTCCTCCTCCTCCTGTCCTTCGACATCTGCAGATTGAATCCTCTCCTCTGGAGTGAAATATTCCCACCAGGCTCTAAAAATGACCGTTTTTAATTAATTGCTCTGCCGATCCGTTAATAGCAGCTATAATTAGAGGACCAGGGGAGATCACTGGGAGATTAGAGTCGCCACCTGACTGGACTCTGATATTTAGGATCCACGCTGCTCCGTCTAAACCTTTTACACTGAAGAAGAGCACCACAACATCCGTTTATTCAAGTGAACTCTTTCATCACTGAGGATGTGCAAAGTAGCCAAAAATAGAAATATTCCTCTTAAGTACAAGTACCTCAAACTGCCGTAGTACTGCAGTGAATACACACACACGCACACTTATAAAATTACCTCAAATCCAGCGTTTATAATACAGACATAAACTGTAAAAACAGAGATTATTTTGAGAGTTTGAACTTTCCGACGGTCCTTGAATGGATCATCAGTTACAAACATTTCCTTAATAAAAAGGCCAAAACAAAGCTTAAAATGTTAATAATTCAAATTGTGAAAATCTACACAAAAGTTTACACAGAGCAGAGAGGAGAGGACAGGAGAGGCTGTTTACACAGAGCTGAGAGGAGAGGACAGGAGAGACTGTTTACACAGAGCTGAGAGGAGAGGACAGGAGAGACTGTTTACACAGAGCAGAGAGGAGAGGACAGGAGAGGCTGTTTACACAGAGCAGAGAGGAGAGGACAGGAGAGGCTGTTTACACAGAGCTGAGAGGAGAGGACAGGAGAGGCTGTTTACACAGAGCTGAGAGGAGAGGACAGGAGAGACTGTTTACACAGAGCTGAGAGGAGAGGACAGGAGAGGCTGTTTACACAGAGCTGAGAGGAGAGGACAGGAGAGGCTGTTTACACAGAGCTGAGAGGAGAGGACAGGAGAGGCTGTTTACACAGAGCAGAGAGGAGAGGACAGGAGAGGCTGTTTACAAAGAGCAGAGAGGACAGGAGAGGAGAGGCTGTTTACACAGAGCAGAGAGGAGAGGACAGGAGAGGCTGCAAACATGAAAATACTTTAATATGTACAATATGTGGTGAAAACTGTTTTTACAACATTCAGGACACTTGTGGGCACTGGGAAAAGTGTTAATATATAAGTTCTGTTTTATTCACATTTTAAAAAAAGAAAAATGAATCAGAGAAATCAGAAATGTTTTAAATTTAGAAAACTATTACAACATCTCCAACAGTTCACTCCTCATTTCAGTTAATAAAGAGTTGTAGCTATTAAAATATCTACAAAAATACTTCACGACTTCAATATTAAGACTTTTTACATGTTATTTCTTTTATTCAATTATTTTTATTTCCCCCAAAACTATATTTATTTATTCATTCATTTAATTTCCTTTTCCTTCCCTATTTGTTTCCCCTAACATATTTTGTCTTCATTTTCCTTTATACATTTCTTTAAAAACATTTTTTTTTAAAATAGGAAAGTTAATATATAGGGGAATTAATACAAAGGTTTCTAAATAAAGCAGCTAATTTAAACATAAATGTCGATTTATGCAAATATTTCACAATAATTAATTCTTGTAATCATGTATTTTAATCATTTTTTATGACTAAAGCGTGAAAGTTTGTGACCTCTGACCTCCAGCTGACTTTTCTCTCACTCCTGATGTTTTATAGATAAAATGATGATGAAAACAGTTTTTTTTTTGGTGATCCTGCTGCACTCAGTCAGATGGTTTAAGCAAAATCTGAACTGAATATAAAATATAAACCCTGATTTTTATAATTTCTTGAGATTATGTCAATGGTTTCAGTAGCACGATATTTAATATTAAGATATTATTAAATGTCTCATATATTCTATTTAATAAATCAGTTCTAAACAAACATTTGAGAATCTGAAAGCGTCACATTTTAGTTATATTTTAGTTTTATCTCTAGTTTTTATTTTAAATGTAGTTTGAAAGTTAATCAGCGTCGACGAGAAGAGAAGTGAGGAGAAGAAAAGATGAAACTGTGGCTTTTTTTCTCTCTTCTGGTCTGACAGGTTTCACTCTCGTTTCTGAGCTTCAGTCGAGTCTTTTTTAATTGTTTTCTGACACCGAGAGCCGATTATCAGCAGACGAGCTGTTAAAATACATCCAGCAAACCTCACAGTTTATATCGAGCTGAGCGCTAAAAAACATCTGAACGAGCTCCAGAATCAGCTGAATATATTTCCTGGTAATTATTTTGTCTTTAAAACATCAGAAATTAGTTAAAAAATGTCCAAGAGACACCTTAAAACCTAAAAATATTCAGTTTTTCTTTGATTCAAAACCAAGAAAAGAAGCAAATTAAAGAATCTGAAACAATCAGAATTATGCGTTTATTTTGTCCGACAAACAGTTTAAAGCACCAAAATATTCTATTTATTGGAAGGCAAGTCCAAGAAAAAAAACAGCAAATTCTCAAAATGAAGAAACTGAAACCATCAAACAGGTTTATGTAGAGCATTGTTCACAAACTTAAATTACCTGGGGGCCGCTGGAGGCAGTATCAAAATGACAAAAAAAAGACACAAAATTACTAAAAAAAGACACAAAATGACAGAAAAAAACGAAATTACTAAAAAAAAGACACAAAATGACAAAAAAAAAAGACACAAAATGACACAAAAAAAAGACACAAAATGACTAAAAAAGACACAAAATGACAAAAAAATGACACAAAATGACAGAAAAAAACTAAATTACTAAAAAAAGACACAAAATGACCAAAAAAAAGACACAAAATGACCCAAAAAAAGACACAAAATTACTAAAAAAGACACAAAATTACAAAAAAATGACACAAAATGACAGAAAAAAACTAAATTACTAAAAAAAGACACAAAATGACCAAAAAAAAAGACACAAAATGACCCAAAAAGACACAAAATTACAAAAAAAGACACAAAATTACTTAAAAAAGAAAAACAAAATGACCAAAAATGACACAAAATTATTTAAAAAAGACAAAAAAATATTTAAAAGAAGACACAAAATTATTTTAAAAAAGACACACAATTATAAAAAAAAAAAGACACGAAAAATTACCAAAAAAGTAATTAAAGGGACCTTCCACACACAACACGGTAAAGTGCCATTCATATAAAACTCACATTAAACTTTCATATCAAGGTGGGGGCCACAAAATATCGTCACGAGGGCCACAATTGGCCCGCGGGCCATGAGTTTGAGACCTATGATTTAGAGGGTTCGACTGCAAAGAATGGCAGAAATATGAAGCAGTTTGGAAAATATGGTAACAAAAAGACAAAGAATACTCTTGAAACTCCCCAGAACACAAAGAAAATGTCTTTAAATGTCTTGTTTTGTCCGCCCAATAGTTCAAAACACAAAATATTCTATTTAGTGGACCTGGGGCCAAATCAATGCTAAGAAAAACTGCAAAAATGGCAGAAATATGGCCACATGAAGTTACAAAACGCTCATGAAAACTCCCTTCTTGCTGCAGCTCGTCTAAAAGAATGAATGAATGTGTGTTTGTTGGTTAAAGTGGGTTAATGACACAGAAATACCACCAATAAAAACCAACTTCTGGTGGCTGAGAGACAAATCACTGCTGCAAACCACAAACTGTGAAACACACTTTAACTATAGAAAACACTTTATTTGATTTTCTAGGTGCGTTTCTGCCTTAAACCTGTGATTAATGACATATTTATATACAACAGGTACGATACACACAGTGTGAGGATTATTTCACTTCTTTATCACATTAAATCTTAACTTTTTCATGCAAAAATCCAAAAAGTTTCATGTGTTTTCATCTAATGTGACAGAATCTGAAGCTCTTTATTCAAACTGCAATCTTTAAAACACACAAAAACTATATATAGGAAACTATAGGTGCATTTAAGATTTTCTACCTAAAACCTGTAAGGTTTAAAATGTCTTTTAAAGGATTTCCAGCAACCTGCATGAAACACTGACCCTCTTCCTGAAGCTCTGACTCAAAACAAAACAAAATGCTTTCTGTTTCACGTCACACAGACACAGAAACTCCTGTTTCCTAGCTAAAGACATTTCAAAACCCTTTAGCACTAGGCCAAAAATAACATTTCAGAAGCTGAAAGCATCAAACGGAAGCAGCTCTGCAGAGATCAGCTGCAAAAAATGGCAGAAAAATGAATGGATATGCACATGAAAACTGCTCAAATCACAAAGTTTTGTCTTGTTTTGTCTGACCAACAATTCAAAACACAAAAATGTTCTATTTCATGTAAACTAGGGCCAAAAAAACAGCAAATTCCCACATTTAAGAAGCCAAAACTATCAAATTGAGGCAGCTCTGCAGAGGAGATCTCTGCTTTAAACTGCAAAAATGATAGAAATATGAATGGAGTTTTGTGGAGTTTTTAAATCTCTTGGTTTTTAACAAAAACTCCAACCTTGAAAACATTAAATTTAAATGTTTCCATGCAGGAAAACTGACCTCCTTCTGAGGTTCTGACACTGAATGTTTCTGTTTCACTTCACAGAGATATAAAGTCCTGTTTCTACGTGTTAAAGACACTTCAAAACACCAAATATTATAGTCAGAATAGCCGGAGGCTGCAAAAACAGCAGCTTGAAGTTTGGATAGGGTTAGAAATGTCAAAAATGCTCATAAAAACTCTTCAGAACAAAAAGGAAATGTCTCGTTTTGTCCGACAAACAGTAAAAAAGAAGCTGAAACCATCAAACTGAAGCAGCTATGAATGGAGCTTTCAGAAATGTCAAATATGCTCAAAACTCTTCAGAACAAAAAGGAAATGTCTCGTTTTGTCCGACAAACTGTAAAAAAAGAGGCCAAGAACTACTTTAAATTCTCAGATTGAAGACTTTTAGAGGGTTCAGCTGCAAAAAAAGGCAGAAATATGAATAGAGTTTGGTGCTTTAACAACACTTGAATCAAAATCCAACCATGAAAACACCAAAAATCAAAAATTTTAATGCAGGAAAAACTGAAGTTCTGACACGAAACAACACTGAATGTTTCTGTTTCACTTCAGAGACACACGACAAACAGTTCAAAACACAAAAAAGGAGGCCAAAAAATACTTTAAATCTCAAATTTAAAGTAAATTTACTTTTGGAGGGCTCAGCTGCAAAAAAACAGGCAGAAATATGAATGGATTTTGATGCTTTAACAACACAGACACCAATAAGCAAAAGTTTTAATGCTGAAAAACTCTGCTCTCAGCTCTGCAGAGATGTCTGTGAAATATTCTCAAAACTCTTCAGAACAAAAAGGAAATGTATTGTTTTTTCCGAAAAACAGTAAAAAAAATTTTTTAAAAAGAGGCCAAGAACTACTTTAAATTCTCAGATTGAAGATTTTTGGAGGGTTCAGCTGCAAAAAAATGGCAGAAATATGAATAGAGTTTGGTGCTTTAACAACACAAACACCAAAAACCAAAAGTTTTCATGCTGAATAACAGAACTTATTCTGTAGTTCTGACACTAAACAACACTAAATGTTTTACGTCACAGACACAACGTCCTGTTTCCACGTGTTGCAGGCACCACAACTCACAGACGTGTTTTACTTTTAGAACATGTGCCGAAGAACGCATCACTTCCTGTGCAAAATAAAGAGCAGAAGAAGAAGAAGAGGAGGAGGAGGAGGTGGTGCAAACTGTTGCTTTAAAGTTGCAGAAACAGATTGTGTGTGTTTGTGTGTGTGTCAGTGAGCTGAAGTGCAGAAAACAACAACAAAAAACAAACAGAAAACAACAAAAAAACAAGAGAAAACAAGAGAAAACTGACCTCCTGCAGAAGATCCTCAGGCCGGTGAAGGTCCTGCTGGCGTGGGGGCAGCGGGGCGGTGGGGGGGCAGCGGGCACCTCAATGTTGGAGGCTGAGGATGAGGAGGAGGAGGAGGAGGAGGAGGCGGCAGGCGTGGAGGTGAAGGTCCCCTCTCCTCCATCCTGCAGCGAGGAGGAGGTGTGGAGCTGCTCCTCCTCGGGCTGCTGATCCATGGCAGCTGCTCCGAGCTCAGCCGGCCATTCTCACTGCTTCTTCTTCTTCTTCTTCTTCTTCTTCTTCAGCTGGAGTCTGAGGCCGCAGCACAGGAAGTGCAGCTTCAGTTTACACCAGGAAGCAGCAAAACAAAACTCACAGCCGAGCGAGGAAGGAGGAGGAGGAGGAGGAGGAGGAGGAGAGGGGGGCTGCTTTTCTCTAAACTCACTTCCTTCCTTCTCCTAACCCTCCCAGCCCGAGGAAGCCTCTCTCCTCCTCATGCTCTCTGCTTCTGCCCCACAGCAAATCCAGGAAGTTTGACAGGAAAACACAAAGAAGAAGAAGAAGGAGGAGGAGGTCTTTTTCTTCTTCTTCTTCTTCTTCTTCTCTTTTCTGTTCTGCTCCTCCTCTGTGCTCACTTGTTGCCTCTCTCTCACTTTTCTCTGCTCCGAGTCTTGACTCTCTGCTGCTCTGCTCTTCTTTCTACTTTTATCTCAGCTCTGTTGTGGCTCTCCCTCTCTTTTTCTCCCCGAGTCCCGCCCACCCCCGGCTCAGCGTGCTCTGATTGGCCGAGAGCCGAGAGGTGAGAGCTCTTGCCACCTGCTGGAGCTTCTGAGACTCACAGCTGCTGAACACAGAGGAGGAAGTGAACTCATTCTGCTTCTCCAGAGCTGCAGCAGCAACTAACGGAGCAGAAAAGAAAGAAAAAGAAGGAAAAAAAGACTCTTTTTAGCTGCTTTTCTTGTTATTTTTATGCTTTTGTTGTAATGTTTTATGTGTTTTAGGTGTTGCATAGAAGGAAATGAACATTTTGTGAGTGGAAGCTGCAGCCTGCCTCTCACTTGGATCACATTTCTGAAGCCCCACTCTGCAGCGAGCTCCCCTCCCACAGAGGTTTTACATAAAGATGGTTGAAGCAGCCCACTCCAACACACACACACACACACATTCAGAGAGAGTAAGTGTGTGTGCTGCAGTAGAGAGGAGGTCGCGCGGCCGCGGCGAGGCCCACGCAGAGCCCTTCACGGGGCACGTGGCGGCTCCTCCCCTGGGCGCCGCGCTCGGAGCTCGGGTTATTTTTGACAGCCAATTAAAACGGAGGTGCAGGACGAGATCGAGTCCTTTTTCTCTTAAAATGATCCAGGCGTGTTTCGGGGACAAATTAAACACCCTGATTTCAACAAAAAAAAGTACCTTTAAAATAATTTTAAAGAAACTAAACGTCCTCCTTCTGAACCCCAACGAGACGTTTCAGGGCGTTTTGTCCTTTTTTTCCTCTCGGTGTCCTTGAATTTCACTGAAATATATATAAAATCTACATAAATCTATATTAAGTCCTGCAGCTCTGTGGAATCAGCACAATGAGAACAACTCAAACAGTCTTTGTGCAGAATAACACAGTTAGAATGACAGAAATTGCTATATTGCTATATAAAATACTGTACATATTGAAGTATATGTTTCCAGCCTCTCCTGTCCTCTCCTCTCTGCTCTGTGTAAACAGCCTCTCCTGTCCTCTCCTCTCTGCTCTGTGTAAATTGAGTCTCAGGAGAATCAATCATGTCTTCAGTGTCTCTGAGGAGAATTTAATGTTTTTAACAGGATCTGGTTCGTGCAAACGCTTTATTTTAAATGACACATGTAGAATAAAGAGATTCTGACACAAATATCAACATTTTAAGACAAATTTGGTCACTTTTTATAACAGAAACATTCGTAACTAATGATCCATTCAAGGACCGTCAGAAAGTTGATAATGCCTGTTTTTACAGTTTCTTTCTGAGATAAACGTTGGATTTTAGGTTCATATTTTAAGAAAACACACTTTTCATTGTGGTTTATTTTTTTTAATTTTTGGACAGTTTTTGTAACGGAAACCTTCCCAACTGATCTGAAGCCACAAAAACAGTTTCATCCACCTTCAGCCGCCTCATCAACACTGACATGGACTTCCACCCTTTGCATATTAAACTCTCCAGCTTAATCTCATCTTGATGAACATACAATTAATTAGCAATACATGAATCAATAAAACGTTTCTTTTAATCAACCCAACATTTAATTTGCTCCACCATGTTTCTGTTAGATGACACCAGCCAAAGTTTCTGTTGGCGTTTTCAAATCAAATCAGTCAAATAGCCTTTATTGTCATTATATAGGCAACTATACAACGAAATTGAAA
Organism: Centropristis striata; assembly: GCF_030273125.1. Lineage (NCBI taxonomy): Eukaryota > Metazoa > Chordata > Actinopteri > Perciformes > Serranidae > Centropristis > Centropristis striata. Next base: position 38,176,200 of record NC_081522.1, read on the forward strand.
GTGCCACTGCATAAGGTGCATAGTAAGACAATCATACAAAAACACAAAACAACATGAGTAAAAACATTTAAAAACACCGAGCTAAACAAGGACAAAAACAAGAACAAGGACATGTGATGTAATAAATACGTATAAAAATAGATAAATGGGGCTACTGAAAATGCAAACCTGGTCTCACAGGAATCCGTGAAATAGCCACGGATTCGCTTAACTCAAAATCCATGGAATAGCCACGGAATCACTCAAATTTCCGTGAAACTGACACGGATTTCGCTACAATGCAAGTTGATATTTTTTCCTATTGGTTTGTTCCAAGTCACAGAACAAAAAACATGGCGGACAGTTCTCTCATTTTTTGTGAAAAAATCAATATTTTGACTTAGTTTCGGCATAAAAATGGATTTTGATCACATTTCTAGAGAGGAGTATATGTTTTATTTTCTAAATATTCACTCAGTGAATGTAAATAATTACTTTGTATGTTGGAATAGCCACGGGATATGACTGTCATTAACTTGCATTGTAGTGAAATCCGGGTCAGTTTCACGGAAATTTGAGTGATTCCGTGGCTATTCCACGGATTTTGAGTTAAGCAAATCCGTGGCTATTTCACGGATTCCAGTGAGACCATGTTGGAAAATGCTATAATTTATAGATGAGGTAGATTGTATGTTTTGCACGTATCAATTTTAGGTCGTTGTTTTGACTTTTATGTGATTTCTTTTCAGTCTGGAACTCATTTTTCTGATTATTCTGACCTAACATGAATGCAACATGAATCACACAATATAAAACAAGTAAAAATAAAAGATCAGCCACAAAATGAAAAAGGTTTCTCGGGTCAGAAACAAACTGTGCAGCTGCTGCTGCTGCTGAGATGTTGGAGCTGTTATCTAACACTGCGGAGGCCAAACTCTCCGCTCGTAGCTGAAGTGAATGTAACTGATGCGTCGGCTCAGCCTCAAATGCTTTTAACCTTTATTTCTCCAGAGAAAACGTGTTCAAACAGCCGCTTCACACACACACGCTGCTGTTCCTCCTGCAGAGGATCAGCTCAACAGTGTTTTACAGCCCTGAAGAGGAAAAAGTGGCCAGAATTAGTTTTAGACATCAGAAGAAGGTTTTTATTTCAAACATACAGGATTCGTTTGTTGGTTTTATATTGTTGTTTTCAGAGTAAATGATCCTAAGAAATAACAACAACTGATTTTTTTGTCTTCAGGTTTTTCGTCTCGCTGTAAATTTGAATAAAGTGTGTGGAAATAGGAATATTAGAAAATAAATATTAATGAAGCACGGTTAATATTACTATTGATACTGAAGAAAACAAATTATTCAAAGGCAAGTTTTAAAATGATAAAAGCATCTTTTTTTCTAGTTGTATTTCTAATAAGATTCATGATGACGGGATCATGAGGAGTGAATAGCACACTTGGTTTAAAATGTTTTTAAAAATTTGAGAATAAGTTAAAAAAAATGATCATAATTCCTCCTTCACTTTAAAACTTTTCAACATTTTTGAGATTTCTGTAAGAATTCTGAGATACTGAATGTCCCATAAGTTGCTGCAGCAATTCTTTGGGTTGATATCATCTGTTCAATACATTTGGTGCTAAATTTTGCCTTTTTTTTGGTAAATAATGGATAAAACTCCCTCCAGAATCCCACATTCAGACTCCAAGACATTTAGATCAGCAGAGAAAAATCCATGCTGTGATCTGGTTTCAGAAACTTTTGACATTTAGTATATTTGTGTATTTTGTGTGATTGTATGGCAGCACTTGTGTTGTGTTGTTTCCTGCTGAGAAAGCCCCTTATAGTGAGTCTAGTGTGTCATCCATCCATCCTCTGAATGCTCCAGGTCTCTAGTTTGTGGTTGTAAAGTTTCATGATGCTGTGATTATCCTAGAGGTCACAGCAGCTCATTTTATACACTGAGGTCCGGTTTGACTCACTAACATCATCACACATGGAGAACATTGGGCTCATTGAATCCACAAGAGTCTCAGCTTTACACTCAGACCCCATTTATGCAGCTCACAGACTGTTTAGAGACCCCAGGATGCACAAAGATTCAAAAAGAAGAGGACACAATAACACATTTTAAGGGATGCTTTCTGCCTCAAACTGCATGTTATCAGCATAAAGTGGGCATGTCTGTAAAGAGGAGACTCATAGAACCCGTTTTCTTTCAGATATCTTGAAGTCAGTGGTCAAGGGATCCCTCTGGGTACTAATATAATCTTACATGCATAAAAAAACAGGCTCATTGAATCCACAAGAGTCTCAGCTTTCCACTGATACCCGATTTATGCAGCTCACTGACTGTATGCAGAAATGTTCACATATGATAGGTGAAAATAATGCTTGAGAAAAACACATGGTTTTGACTTAAACTGCATTTTGTTTTTATTAAGTGGGCATGTTTGTAAAGAGGAGACTTGTGGGTACCCATAGAACCTGTTTTCTTTCAGATATCTTGAAGTCAGTGGTCAAGAGACCCCTTCAGGGACTAACATCATCTTACATGAATAAAATGGAGCTCATTGAATCCACAAAAGTCTCAGCTTCACATTGTTACCCAATTTATGCAGCTCACAGACTATTTAGGGACCCTAGGATGCACAAAGATTCACAGACAGATAACTAAATAACACATTTTACTGCAGGAGAAACATTGTGTGGTTTCTGCACAAAACTGCATTGGAAAAGTGCATTAAGTGGGCATTTCACGTCAATAAACAGCCAAAATCTATTTAATTAAGTATCATGAAACAGAGAAAAGCAGACAGATTCTTGTCTTTTTGTTTCTCCTGATTTATGCAGCTCACTGACTGTTTAGGACCCCATTGAAATATTCAAATCCACCATTTTTAACCCATTTATATGGATTGGATCTACATAAAACGGGCATGTTTCTAAAGAAGAGACTCACAGGGACCCATAGAACCCATTTTCATGCTCATATCTTGAGCTCAGAGGTCAGAGGACCCGCTTTGTTGGGCTCATTGAATCCACAAGAGTCTCAGTTTTCCAGTCAGACCCAATTTATGCAGCTCACAGACTGTTGAGGGACCCCGGGATGCACAAAGATTCACATACAGTCGGGGAATTTGTGCAAAAATATCACCTTTGCATGAGAAAACTGCCCAAAACTGCATGTTATCAGCATAAAGTGGGCATGTCTGTAAAAAGGAGACCCATGGGGACACATAAAATCCAATTTATTTGGATATCTTGAGGTCAGAGGTCAAGGGACCGCTCTGAAAATGGACATTTGGGCTCATTGAATCCAAAAGAGTTTCAGTTTTCCAGTCAGACCTGATTTATGCAGCTCACAGACTGTTTAGGGACCCCAGGATGCTCAAATAACACATTTTACTGCATGTTATCAGCATGTCTGTAAAGACTCGTGGCACTAAAACCCTTCAGACCCTTCACAGTGATCCTGAGACCCTCTGAGGGCTCCAGCCCCTCAGGTTGGGAACCGACTTTGATTATTATATTTCACCTTTCAGTTTTGTTGCTGACGTCATGAAGACTTTGTGTTTTCTGCAGCAGATCCACGAGGACTTTCTGTTTACTGTGTCTGTTTCTCTCTGAGTCCTGCAGGTTCAGCAGCTGCTTTGAAGGTTGGAAGGTGAAAAGCATCCTGGGAAATGTAGGTTAATCACCAGCTGAAGTGTAAACAGTCTGATGCATAAAAAAATATTTATAAATCAGGAAATCTGAAATGTCAAACAGTGCTGAGAGCTTTGAGCTCCATCTAGTGAAAACACAAAAGAAAACTTTATTTTTATTTATAATCAGGCACTTTAGAAAATAAAAAAATAGTCAATAAAACACACAAATAATCAAGATATTAACTGAAGAAAATAATGAGTGGACAGAAATCATAATAAAAGAAAATATAACAAAAAAATCATTAAAAATTTCAATTAAAGAAGAACAGTAAATAGTCCTTTTAAATGAATAGTGAAAATAAAAAGACACAAACTATAATAAAATAAAATGTCATGAATAAAAATGAGTGGCAATGAAAAAAGTAAATAGTTCATATAAAAAGACGTATAATATGATTAAATATAATAATGAATAAAATAGGAAACCATAATAAAATTATAAAAAATGGTAAATACATTTTTATAAGCGATTAAAAAATATTTATTAAAGAAAAATAATGTACAGAAAAACACAAACAGAATAAAATATACTGACAAAAAATAAGAATTATAAAAATAAATAAAATAGCAAATCATAATAAAATAATGAAAATTGGTGAATATCAGACATGATTTTTGTAAAAAATTTTAAAAAAAAGATGGATTGTGTAATATCTGACCAGAAAAAAATATTAAAGGTGATTCCAAATATTGAATAAAGAAAAATAATATGCAGGAAGACACAAACAAAATAAAATATAGTGACAAAAAATAAGAATTATAAAGATAAATAGAATAGCCAATCATAATAAAATAATGAAAAACGGTGAATAACATTTTTATAGGTATATATTTAATAAAGAAAAATATATGCAGAAAAACACAAAATAAAAATATAGTAACAAAAAATCAGAAGCAAATATAAATGTAAAAATATATATTTATTTTTTATATAGTTTTTTAACTGAAGTGTGGTAATTCTTCACACAGCTGGTGCAGCCGTTTGTCTTCTATAAAATAAAATAAAATAAAATATAAATGTATAATTTCAAAGAGACAGATTGTTCCTGTGAGTCTTTATCTGTATTTGTATTTTTATAAACTAGAGTTTGAGCTGCAGGCTGTTTTACTGTTTCACAGATGAGGAGAGTGTGTGTTCTGTTTGTCTTGTTGTCTTTCGGCTGCACGCTGTAACAGAGCGAAGGGTTAACTGTGGGTGAATAAATCAATAAATGATGACATAAAACATGTCCTGCAGGACGCAGCTGCTCGTTCTACATAATCACATCAGCTGCTGATGGCTCTCTGCTGCTCCAATAAGAACAGATATCGGCCTGCAGGTTACTGTAATCTTATTACTTCTGCACATAATGCACTGCTGTTAGATCTTCAATAAGTTTATTACACACACTGACCCGAGAGAACGTGCTGCACAGAAACATCAACAGTTATTATTAAAAAAACTCTCAATATAAAGACGGGGGGAAAAAATCCTTGGTTTGTTTTTATTCTAATGCTTCTAATTCTTTGATTCTATGAGAAAGACTTGTTTTTATTTATTCCATAATATAACTAGAAACATTGAGAATACCACTATATGAAAATAATATATAGCAAGTGTTGGAAGGAGAATTCAGATCTGTTACTGCAGTGAAAGTACAAATCCCACAAAGTAAAAGTCCTGCACTGAAAATGGAAAAGTGATAAAAATCAGGAAAATTCTTCTAAATGTATTAAAAGTAGTAAAAGTACCCAATGCAGAACAATCTATCAAATGAATATATTTAGAAAAATAAATAAATAAATAAATGAATAAATAAATAATATTGCAACATTATATGATTAAATGCACTAAATGTTACTTTCCACCACTACACATATATCATACACATATAAATTATACATTGTCTCTATGCATATGTGTGCCTTCATTCCAATGAATACCAAATACTAAACAGAATTAGTAAAGAATTAATATTTTTAAACTTTTAACCTGGGAACATCAGCCTCAGAAGCAGAAAAATTAACAATGTATGTATTATAATATTATATATATATATAATGTTTCCTATATATATATATATATATATATAACAATGTATATATATGTATATATATAACAATGTATGTATTATAATATTATATATATATACATATATATATATGAAACATTATATATATGTATATATATATATATATGTATATATATATATATATATACATATACATATATATATATATATATATATATACATATATATATATATATATATATGTATATATATATATATATATATATATATATATGTAATTATTAGATATTTTCTTAAATGTTTTGTTCATTTTAATGTCTGGTACAACTAAAGGTACATTTATACAAATATACATTTTGTACAAGTATAATGATAACAACAAAAATAGCTCATAAGAGTTTAATTTAAGAGCTGATATCAAGACATTTTCCATGTTTGTTTGTTTTTATAATAACCAAAATCATTACCAAGAAAACCATAGAAAATGGCGAAGAAAACATACTTCATACAATATACTTCATGCTGTAAACATTCATTGGTCAATATTTTTCACATTCCTACACAAAACTGCACAGCTCTTATATCTTTTAAAACAAATGACTTGTTGAGCTGTAGTAGAAAGGAAAACGTCACCACTTTGTTTCCAGTTGGCAGCTACCTGATAAATGCACTTTGAGTTGTGTGATAATAAACTTATCAGAAGACGTCATTCTGCCCAGCAAAGAAGGAATCAGAAGGAAACTTTACTGACGGGAAGAGTTAGAGGGAAGTGGGCAGGTACCAATAAAAGTCCTTATTACACAGAAACCATCAGCATTACTTCATTCTCTGACGTCAGTTTGGCAGCACATACTATCACAGAATGACAAGTTGTTATAATATCAGACAGCCTTTCAACAGTAAAACAAAGAAAACGTTTTCTTTGTGATCACAGTGTTCGTGCATTGTCAATGTTTGTATACAGATAAATATTCTATAGAACATCTGAAGTCTACCTGTCCAACAGCTCTTTCAAAATGTTTCCTTTGTTTTCAGTCAGTGACCTTTAACTCTATGGAGTCTGGGGCTATTTTGTCTATTTTTGAATCCTTTTCAAAATGCGCAAAAATGAGAAATGTCATTGTCGTACAAAAATAATTGTTATTGTTAGTAAGTCTCATTGTTTCAATCAATGTATTTGTATCTTCCAAGTATACTTCAATTAGATAAAAAAAGGAAGCTAAAATAAAGGTTTTGAATGCTTAAATATCATCTTTGCCGTTTTTTTAATGTGCCCCTCTGATTAAACACTGGCCCCTCCTTGGCCCCCACAGTAGAACTGGTCTAGGACCGCCACTACTTGGCAGTGTCAATAATGTATGGCTGAGAGTGACGGCCAGAGTCAAGCACACTCAAAAGTTCTTTGGAAATGTTCTAGTTGAGCATTAAAACCTGTGATGAACACTGATGGATTGATCCTGGAGCTGCAGCAGAGTTCTCAGTCTGCAGATAGCGGACCAGTATCTGCAGCTGGTGGACGTTCTGGTCCCAGTCTGCAGTGGGAGTGGGCCGGTACCGCTGCCCTCCCTTACATAAAGACGTTATGAAACACAGTCAACAGTTGGGTCGTGAGTCACTTCCACCGAGCCTGAAAAAGTAACGATTACATCAGCAGGCAGCAGCAGCAGAGTGCTGCGGAGCTGTGGGCCGATCTCTAGGACCCTCCAGAGCCCCTACCTTCTCACTTCAACACTTTCATCTATTAATGTTCACAATAGATCTACACCTGCTATTTATAGCCATTATTAGTGCCTAATAACTGAGGAATGTAGATTTATGAGCGTAATAATTCAGATTACTTGTTGACTTCACGAGCTGTGTCTCATGTTTTAATCTGATCCTTTTATTAACCCTTTGGACTGTCTTTTTTAGTCATTTTGTGTCTTTTTGTGACTTTTTTAGTCATTTTGTGTCTTTTTTTAGTCATTTTGTGTCTTTTTTTAGTCATTTTGTGTCTTTTTTGGTCATTTTGTGTCATTTTTTTGTTATTTTGTGTCTTTTTGTCATTCTGTGTCTTTTTTTGATCATTTTTTCTCTTTTTTGGTCATTTTGTGTAATTTTTTTTGTTATTTTGTGTCTTTTTTTTGTCATTTTGTGTCTTTTTTTAGTCATTTTGTGTCATTTTTATAACTTTTGGGTTGTCATTAATTAACAACAAATTAACAATAGATATATGAGGCTAAATATAAATTAATGAATAAATAAATAAACATGAAAGTAAATATAGAATTAGGAACTAAAACTCACTTGAAAAAAATAAAAGTAGTCCTTTGAAAAAAGTATTTTTTAAAATAGAAACCTATTTATTTATTTAACTATAACTGTAAAAATTATAATAATAATAATAATGAAATATAATTATAAAAATAACTAAAATAGGAAATCATAATAAAATAAAGGAAAACGGTTAATAAAAAAAATTATATTATAGGCACTTATAAATAATATAAAGAAAAAAGAAAAACACAAACAAAATAAAATATACTGAGAAAAAATAAGAATTATATAAACAAATAAAATAGCAAATCATAATAAAATAATGAAAATCGGTGAATAAAAAAATATTATAGGTGATTCCAAATATTTAATAAAGAAAAATAATATGCAGAAAACACAAACAAAATAAAATATATGTGTTATATATGTTGTTATTATTATTATTATTATTATTATTATTATTATTATTATTATTATTATTATTATGGATTGGTCACATTTATTTAACTATTACATTTTTTAAATGCAGTTTTAATGTATTTGCTGAATGATTGCAGAGGGAAAATAAAACATGGATAAGCAGCTGTCAGTGCTGTGTGTCTTTTTGTTCTTTTTGTTCTCATCCTAACTGTTTGTGTTGTCAAACATTAGACAGCTTCTCATGTCGTTATTTTACTTTGAAGGTTTTCCAGGTTTTGTCAGCTGACAGCCAGCAGCATGAAAGCCTCCTGACGGTTAAACGTGTTTGTTAGATGAGAGAAGAAGAAGAAGAAGCTGCAGAGCTACTGTTCAAAGACAGCAGACCTAACTGGAAAAATAATCAGCACACATTAACGTGGTTACCGTCTCTGCTGAGGACAGGAAGTTATTATCCAGCAGATGATGGAGAACCTGCCCTCTGATTGGGTTAGAGGGCCGGGGTCACATGATGCACCGTGCACAGCTGTCAGTCACAGGACGGAGCCAGCTGATTGGTCCAGAGTCAGCAGCTCCACATGGAGGAAGTCTGCTCCTGAAAACAACTTTTCACCTCTTCAACTCCATCTGGACGCCAGCGACTAACTAACTAAAGGATGCAGTTTAATACCACAGTGAAGATATTAATATCACATTAAAGCAGAAGATCAGATCATTTGGTGTAAAACATGTCAGGACATCTTGATGGGAAGTGGACAAAAAAACGCTCCAAAGTTTGGCTAAATTTCAGCGAGGGAGAAGCTGACGTGGCTGTTATCAAAAGGGTTCAACAACATCAAAACATGGTGTCTTGACCTTTGACCCTGTGGCTCATATATGGGGGGATTCAGCCGGCAACACCAGACTGATTCTAACAGATTTTAATCTGGAACTTTTTAGTTAACTTTTGATTTCCAAGGGGCAATATCAACAAGATCAGACAGAAACACCTCCAAATAGATTTACAACCAATCAAAGGAATGAAACATGACCCTCCAATCAGAGCAATAAAACTTGACCCCCAAACAATTGGAGCAATGAAACTTGACCCCCAACCAATTGGAGCAATGAAACTTGACCCCCAACCAATCAGGACAATGAAACTTGACCCCCCAACCAATGGGACCAATGAAACTTGACCCCCAACCAATTGGAGCAATGAAACTTGACCCCCAACCAATCAGGACAATGAAACTTGACCCCCCAACCAATGGGACCAATGAAACTTGACCCCCAACCAATTGGAGCAATGAAACTTGACCCCCAACCAATCAGGACAATGAAACTTGACCCCCCAACCAATGGGACCAATGAAACTTGACCCCCAACCAATTGGAGCAATGAAACTTGACCCCCAACCAATCAGGACAATGAAACTTGACCCCCAAACAATTGGAGCAATGAAACTTGAACCCCCAACCAATTGGAGCAATGAAACTTGACCCCCCAACCAATCAGAGCAATAAAACTTGACCCCCCAACCAATTGGAGCAATGAAACTTGACCCCCAACCAATTGGAGCAATGAAACTTGACCCCCCCAACCAATTGGAGCAATGAAACTTGACCCCCAACCAATCAGGACAATGAAACTTGACCCCCAACCAATTGGAGCAATGAAACTTGACCCCCAACCAATCAGGACAATGAAACTTGACCCCCCAACCAAATGGAGCAATGAAACTTGACCCCCAACCAATTGGAGCAATGAAACTTGACCCCCAACCAATCAGGACAATGAAACTTGACCCCCCAACCAATGGGACCAATGAAGCTTGACCCCCAACCAATTGGAGCAATGAAACTTGACCCCCAACCAATCAGGACAATGAAACTTGACCCCCCAACCAATGGGACCAATGAAACTTGACCCCCAACCAATTGGAGCAATGAAACTTGACCCCCAACCAATCAGGACAATGAAACTTGACCCCCAAACAATTGGAGCATTGTTGACCCCCCCCCCCCCCCCCCCCCAACCAATTGGAGCAATTAAACTTGACCCCCCCAACCAATTGGAGAAATGAAACTTGACCCCCCAACCAATTGGAGAAATGAAACTTGACCCCCAAGCAATCAGAACAACTAAACTCGAGTGGTCGACCGATACAGGTTTTTTAAGGCCGATGCCAATACCGATGATTTCCAGTCTTAACTGATCCCCGATATGTGCAGCTGATTTTTTGCGCCGACTCTTGAAGCCGATATTGCCTTTTCTCCTTCCATTTACATGATAAAAATGACACAATGATAACAAATGTTACACAAGTCTCAATTTAAACAAAAAAAGAAACATTTATTAGCAAAACAAACATTCTTCTGCTCGATCTTCCTTTCCTTTTTGTATGTTGTTATTGGCCTGGAGGTGGTGGCGTCTCAGATGATCCACATATTTGATGTGTGTTTCTTTTTTTCGGTATCAGCAGCAGCTCACCAGAGAATGGCAGATGTTGCACCGAGCCTTGCCTGGTGTTGGCTCAGTGAAACGGGCTGATTGATCGGAGAACACACGCACGTATCGGCCGATGCCTATGCAAGTAAAAATGCAAATATCACAACAATGAAACAAGTGATGTAGCACTGAGTGACACAATGCATGTTTGGCATTCCCTGGTTCGTTTTCAAGGAGGACAAGCATGTTGGTCGGGTGACAAACAAATCTCTCCTGTCACAGGTAAACAGTCAAATGTGTTTCTGAAAATATTTGAGAAATAGAATGTTAATTCATATTTGATCAGCGCAGACAGTTTGGGCTATTTAGTCCATTTTTGAATCATTTCCATCCTGCTTGTATTCACCAATTTTTTTTCCAGCACAACCTCACCTATATGACCTGATAATAATTGCTTTTTTTATTCTGACTTACTGGATCAACATTTTGAACCAAAAAGAAACATTTTGTGTCTTTTTTTGGTCATTTTGTGTCTTTTTTTAGTCATTTTGTGTCTTTTGTTGGTCATTTTGTGTCTTTTTTTTTAGTCATTTTGTGTCTTTTTTTAGTCATTTTGTGTCTTTTCTTTGTCATTTTGTGTCTTTTTGGTCATTTTGTGTCTTTTTAAGTCCTTTAGTCCAACATAAAATGTGATTTTGAATCTTTTTTTAACTTTCAAAACATTATCATGCACAATAAAGAATTTGAAATGTTGCAAATGTGAACAAAGGTGTCAAATCTAACATATAAGAGGGTTCCATCCAGTTCTATCATTTTATACTAAATCTATTTGAGCTTGTCTCCAGTTTTACTTGGTGTATCATCATCAAACTGAAACTGGCCTCATGGAGTTTACAGCCAGAACTTTAGAGGTAAATTTACAGTAGGGTTTAAATCACAAAAGCTAAGCTACAGAAACACTCTCTGGACTCTGTCTCCCTCTGGTGGCTCCTCTTAGTCATCGCGTCCAAACTGCACAAAATACAAGAAAACAATATCAAACTAAACTAATATAAACAGACATTACTGTAACTTTAATACAACAAACTAAACCAAATATACTTATATCATATTTTGTGTTATCAATCTGTATCTGCAAAGTTATGCAGTTATTTGAGTTAAAATTTAGCTAAAAACACAATTAAATAAACATGGTTATGAAATAAATCCTTAAAAACATAAATAAGGCAATAAATACATAAATTATTGTGGAATTATGAAATAAAAGTTGTCTGAAATAGATCAAAGTTATCCTTTTTTTAAATAAAAAAATAAATAATTTATTTGTTGAACTATTAACTGTTTTGTCATTATTGTTCATAGAATTGTACTGTTGTATTAATTCATGAGTTGCATAAGCATATTTATTCATTTATGATCATGTGTTTATTAGTTATTATCATTAGATTATTGTTGTTATTACATTTTTGTATTATTGGTAAATAAAAAATGACTAATTTATTTGTTGAACATTAACTGTTTCGTTATTATTATCATTATCATTATTGTTATTATTATTATTATTATTATTATTATCATTATTATTATTATTATTATTATTATTATTCATTGTTTTGTACTGTTGTATTGATTCATTAATTGCATAAGCATATTTATTCATTTATAATAATATATTTATTAGTTATTATTATTAGATTATTGTATTAATTGTATAATTGCTGCTTTATTAATATATATCAGGATTTATTAAATATCAGGCATAATTATTTATTTATAATTTATTTTTTAAAACAAAGTCAAAGTCAACTTTATTGTGAATTTTCCATATGTACAAGACAAACAGAGATTGAAATAAAGTTTCTGTCTGTCACATGGTGTGTAAAAAGAGAGATGAATAAAAATAAGGATAAGAGCAGGAAATGTGCAAATATACAATAAAACAACAGAAAAACCCCAATAAATAATAAAATAGTGCAATATTTAAAGTAGAAACAATAAACATCACAGGCAGTGCTCAACTGTGAGAAAACAGAAAGTATTATGTTGAACTCCAGAGACGTATTATTATGATTATGATTATGATTATGATTATTATTATTATCCAGATTCTGGATCATTGATCAGAGCTGATCAGGTGTTGATGTGGACTCTGTCTCCCTCTGCTGGTTTCTATCAGTCACTATTAAGTTCAAACTGCAGGAAACAGAAAAAACTAGAGACAAAACTCATAAAAACAGACAATTCTTTATTTTTTACACATCAAACTCATCATGTGTTTTTGTTTGGGATTCATGCTGAAATATCAACAATTAGGACTGTAAATTTTCTGATTTACTCAAGTATTTCTACATATGTAACTTTATAATTCTACTACACTACATTTAGCTGACAGCTTTAGTTACTTTTCAGGTCGATATTTAACATAAAAAACATGATTTATTTTAAATGATTATGCATTAAATTTCACAACAGTATAATAAGTAATAAAAATTTGTAAAACAGTAAAATGCTGCTTATATAAATGCATCAATAATAATAATAATAATACAATAATATATTTAGAATATATAAAACAATGAATACTTTTACTTTTGATACTTTAAGTACATTTTAACACTTTTGTACTTTTACTTCGGTAAGTTTTAAATGCAGGACTTTAACTGTAGTGGAGTAATTTACTTTCACTTCTACTGCAGTAAAGTAATCTGATTACTCCTTTTACCACTGGATATTTTAAGTATTTTATAAACAACAGCAGTGAAACAGATGAAGAGTTAATAAAAGAGGGATTTTACAACAGTTTTATTGATTCGTGACCATATAAAAATGGTTAAATTTAGCACCAAATGTGTGATACAGATGGTATCAACACAAAAATTGCTGAAAAATTTAAAATGTATTCATCTCATCTCCATCAGTTATCAGTGGAACTAGTTTAAACCAAAGAAACATGTTTCCCCTGTGAAGAAATGTGGTTCATGTTCCCTTTAGAATGAATACAACCAAATGTTGATGTATTTTCCTTCTTCTCTGTGTACGAAGAAGTAATTATTATTGTGTAAAGAAAATAAATATTAATTTAGCTGCTTCTCTTGGCAGCATGCTGTCCACCTGTCAGCTGTAAACATGAGCTCAGCTGAGGAAGCAGAAAACGACAAAACAACCAGAATTAAAGTGAATTTAGAGCCAAAACAAACTGCAGATTGTTGTTCTGTATGAAAAGGTCGGGATGTCCCGGTCCTGGACGGACGCTGCACGTCCTTCTTCTTCATCACCTCGTCTCATTTCATGTCTCCTCTGATGACTGACACTAAAATGTCCCCAAAGAAGATTTACTAAAAAAAGAAAGAACACAAAGTTCCTGATTCTCTCAGCAAACTTTAATGTTCCAACAAGTTTCTGAAGGTTCCTCCATCATCTATCTGTCTGTCCCTTTTTCTGTCCGTCTGTCTGTCTGCCTGTGTGTGTGTGTGTGTGTGTGTGTGTCTGTCTGTCTGTATCTCTGTCTGTGTGTCTATCTGTGTGTGTGTGTGTGGGTGTGTGTGTGTGTGTGTGTGTGTGTGTGTGTGTGTGTCTGTCTGTCTGTATCTCTGTCTGTGTGTCTATCTGTGTGTGTGTGTGTGGGTGTGTGTGTGTGTGTGTGTGTGTGTGTGTGTGTGTGTGTGTGTGTCTGTGTGTCTATCTGTGTGTGTGTGTGTGTGTGTGTGTGTCTGTGTGTGTGTGTGTGTGTGTGTGTGTGTGTGTGTGTGTCTGTCTGTCTGTGTGTGTGTGTGTGTGTGTGTGTCTGTGTCTGTCTGTCTATCTGTGTGTGTGTGTGTGTGTGTCTGTCTGTCTGTCTGCCTGTCTGTCTGTTTCTCTGCAGTACAGAATATAAATAAAAAGAGAGTTTTACAGCACTGCAGCACACAAAGGATACAAAATAAATTAAGTAATAATACAATTTCAAATATATAATATGCAAATTAAGTATTTGCATTTTGTTAAAAAAAGAAGAAGAAATAACTAAGTCAGTCAGTGAAATTATAAAGAACTTTATTTCTTCTACTTCTACTCTGACTTTAACACAGATGATACATTGAGCTCATACTTCTGTACTTTTACTGCAGATACTAAATACTTTAACTAGATGTGATACTTCAGTACTTAATACATAATAATGATACAGATACTTTGACCACAATGCCAATATCAATAGTTATAAAACAGTTATATTAACAGACTTGTTCAGCTTTGATGTCAAAAGCAACAGTTTCTTACCGTTAACTGTGTCACTTTGTTTATATATTTAATGTTTATATTATATATTATCATAATGTCAATACTCTCGGCAAAAGTCCATATATTTCACAAAATGTACATAGGGTGTAAATCTGTACAGGTAGAAATATTATTTTCATTATGTTAATGTTGCATATACCTCTATTTATTTTGTTTTGCTGTATTTGCTCTATCTATCTATCTATCTATCTATCTATCTATCTATCTATCTATCTATCTATCTATCTATCTATCCATCTATCTATCTATCTATCTATCTATCTATCTATCTATCTATCTATCTATCTATCTATCTATATGTGTGTGTGTGTGTGTGTGTGTGTGTGTGTTTTACCATACTTCTTCTGTATAAATGAGTACTTTTACTGCTGATACTTTGACACCATGAATAGTTATAATATAATAATATAAAATATATAAAATACACAGTCGCCCATAAAGTTGGAATAATTTAATTTTCAGAAACAATCCTCATTTCTATAGTGATTTTATAGAGTTTGTATGAGATTGATTCATAAAGTTTTGGGAAGATTTATCTGTCAATAATAAATCACATTGTTACAATCATTTCATGGAAAGGGATTAAAAAAAAAATATTACAACTTTAATGGCTGACCGTATATATTATATTACTGCTGATACTTTAACTACATTAGGGACATAATACTTCAGTACTTTAACTGCTGATACTTTAACTACATGTAGCACTAAAGTACTTTTACTTTTTTTACATTAAGGACATAATACTTCAGTACTTTTACTGCAGACTGGATAATATTACTGCTAATACTCAATACTTTAACAACATGAAGCTGTGATACTTTAGTACTTGGACTGCAGAGGGAGTACTTTAATGCATCAATAGGTACAAAACCATAATATAAAATATATTATTCTTACTATACATATTCAGAAATTGGCAGTTGGCAGAGTACTTTTACTGCTGATACTATAACTACATTAAGGAAATAATACTTGGTAAAAAACATTTTATCACAACTTAATGGGCAACCGTGTACATTATATTACTGCTGATACTTTAACTACATGTAGCATGTAATACTAAAGTACTTTTACTTTTTTTACATTAAGGACATAATACTTCAGTACTTTGACTGCAGACTGAGTACTTTTACTGCTAATACTTTAACTACATGTAGCATGTACTACTAAAGTACTTTTACTTTTTTACAATAAGAACATAATACTTCAGTACTTTTACTGCAGACTGAGTACTTTTACTGCTGATACTTTAACTACATGTAGCATGTAATACTAAAGTACTTTTACATTAAGGAAATAATACTTCAGTACTTTTACTGCAGACTGAGTACTTTTACTGCTGATACTTTAACTACATGTAGCATGTAATACTAAAGTACTTTTACATTAAAGAAATAATACTTCAGTACTTTTACTGCCGACTGAGTACTTTTATTGCTGATACTTTAACTACATGTAGCATGTAATACTAAAGTACTTTTACATTAAAGACATAATACTTCAGTACTTTTACTGCAGACTGAGTACTTTAACTGCTGATACTTTAACTACGTGTAGCATGTGATACTAAAATACTTTTACTTTTTTTACATTAAGGACATAATACTTCAGTACTTTTACTGCAGACTGAGTACTTTTACTGCTGATACTTTAATTACATGTAGCATGTAATACTAAAGTACTTTTACTTCTTTTACATTAAGGACATAATACTTCTGTACTTTTACTGCTGATACATTAACTACATGTAGCATGTAATACTAAAGTACTTTAACTACATGTAGCATGTAATACTAAAGTACTTTAACTACATGTAGCATGTACTACTAAAGTACTTTTACTTTTTACAATAAGGACATAATACTTCAGTATTTTTTTTACTGCAGACTGAATCTGAGTTTAATGTCACTGATTTAACTTGTAATAAAGTATTTCTACACTGTGGGTATACTGTAATACTACTTGTACATGACCTGAGTACTTGATCCACCTGTGTATATTTATTAAGTACACAGTAGAAGCAGAGGAGCAGGAGAAAAGGCTGTGCCACCTGTCCTCCTCCTCCTCCTCCTCCTTCTTCTCCTCCTCCTCCTCCTCCTTCTCCTCCTGCAGCGAGCAGCCGAACATGGAGCCTGCAGAGCGGCAGAGTGAGGCCGGCCGGCCCGGGTCTGGATCCATGAAGGAGAACCAGAGCAGGCACACAACAAACTGCTCCGTGTGTGTGTGTGTGTGTGTATGTGTGTGTGTGTGTGTGTGTGCCGACTTTCTCTCCATATAGTTTCACTGAGTTTACATCCGGGTTTTTTCCCTAGGCAATGGGAGTCGCAGCACCGCCGTTCCTTAGGCAAAGTGAAATAAATTCGCCGCACCGACACAAAAACTAGTCCGCTCCTCGAACACATTTTCCCGGCACCTCGCGTCGCTGATCGGCTCGATTTAACGAACTTTAACGGCAACACGAGCCCACGGTGGACGCTTTGTCGCGGACAAACGAGCATTAGTTGGACGTGTGAGTAGTTTCCGTCCCCCCTTCCTCCAGCTCCGGCGCGCAGGGATCTGTGCTGTGCTGAGGCTGTGGAGCTGAATGAGATTGAAGAAGAGTTCTTCTTGTTTTGTAGCTTCCAGTTTCTCTGTTTTTACACCAATTTTACTAAAACTAAACATAAAATACAGCAACAAAACAAAGCTCCGCGGGAAGGAGCGAGCCCGGGCTGTGTGTATGCTGTTATTCCACCGTGGATCGGCTCCTTATACATATATATATTTAATTAATCTGGAGGAGGACTGCTGCTGAGTAAGTGCACATTGGGCTTTTTAATTTCATAACTTTAATTTTCTCTGTTGTCAAACTTCACCTGTGTGTCTCCATCCGTGTGTGTGTGGTTGGAGGCAGGTGTGTGAGCTGGCCGCCGGTGTTTGTCTGCATTCAGCGGGGTTTCCTCTGTGTTTCTGTGTGTTTTAGCTGGTGTGTTTCTTATTCTAGGAGTTGATATTGTGGAGGACAAGGGGCCGATAGAACTTAGACCCTCCACCGCTGCACAATCTTTGAAAGATGGCGTCCTTCTTTCTGCACGATTCTCCCTTTATTCCTTTATTATTCCACCTCTCCTGTTTCTCCTCCACATCGACGTTATTATTTATCTTTGCTGTAAGTTATCAGCGTGGCTGCTTAGCGTTAGCCCCAGCAGGCTAACAGTGGCTAGCAGCATTAGCGGCTATCCACTTGTTCTCTCGGTAACATTTCACGGAGCAATGTCGGATGTGTGAGGGTCGCTTTGGATGCTTCTTTACCCGCACAGAAACACACAGAAACACACTCAGAGCCCCGCTGGAGCCGCTAGAACACCAAGGGGGGCAGCCACGGCTAATACACAAGGTCCAACCCGCCATGGTGGCTTAATAACACGGTTATAAAACATTTATTCCGCCGCCGAAACAACAAAAAAAGAAAACACTTTTTTTTTTTTTAGTATTTCAACTCCCGCAGCAGAAACACTTAACGGCTCTCATCTTAAAAAACCTCCATTTTAGCTTCATTTCCATCAGCATGTGATGCTGATGGAAGTTTATCCAGACAACTTCGTGTCCCACCCAGGGAGCAATTACTCCAATTAACCGGCAGCGTTTACATACAGCGAGGGGCTTAAAACGGGACTTCTGTATTATGGGGACCCGACAAATCAGCTGTGAACCATCAGTGACACATGGAGTCAGTCATAGAGGTCATCATGATCATCTTCACACATTACTGCAGTTACATTAGGTTTCTCTTTGTCACAAAGTACTTTTACACAAGCCATGTATCTGTTGGTCATTTTGAAGTACTTGCACTAGTATTTTCTGCTCTGTGTGTGTTCATCATTGTAGTTTTTATTCTACATTTATTGTAGTTTTTCAGCAGTGCTGGAATGTTTCTACATTCACAATTTCTCATCTGTGATCATGTTTACACATTACTGCAGTTTATTAGGTTTCTCTTTGTCACAAAGTACTTTTACACAAGCCTTGTGTTTTTGTATCATTCTGACATACTTCTACTTTACTATTTCTATTTTCTGCTGCTTCATATTTTGATTCCACTACATCTCACTGAACACATTGTACTTTTTTTATTGTTAGTTTTCAGCAGTGCTGGGATCTAGCAAAGTATATACTCAAGTATTGTTTAAGGGCAATTTTCAGGTACTTGTACTTATATACAACTATATATATATATATATATATTGATAAATAGCATAAATCAACAAGTACATTTAAAAAAAACACTGCAAGGAGCTTTAAAAAGCTGTTTTTTAAACAGGACTTCTGTATTATGGGGACCCGACAAATCAGCTGTGAACCATCAGTGACACATGGAGTCAGTCATAGAGGTCATCATGATCATCTTCACACATTACTGCAGTTTTATTAGGTTTCTCTTTGTCACAAAGTACTTTTACACAAGCCATGTATCTGTGAGTCATTTTGAAGTACTTGCAATTCTATTTTATGTTCATCATTGTAGTTTTAATTCTACATTTATTGTAGTTTTTCAGCAGTGCTGGAATGTTACTACATTCACAATTTCTCATCTGTGATCATGTTACACATTACTGCAGTTTTATTGGGTTTCTCTTTGTCACAAAGTACTTTTACACAAGCCTTCTATCTATTAGTCATTTTAAAGTACTTGCACTAGTATTTTCTGCTTTGTGTGTGTTCATCATTGTAGTTTTTATTGTCATTCTTCAGCAGTGCTGGAATGTTACTACATGTATTTAAGTATAATTGTGAGCACTTCTGTTCCATGCTACTTATTATTTCTACTTCACTACCTCTCTTAATTCACAACATTAGTCTGACAGCTTTAGTTACTTTACAGATTCAGGTTATTGATGTATAATATAGATCAACAAGTAAATTGAAGAAACACGAAGAGGAGCTTAAAAAAAGCTGTTTTAAACGGGACTTCTGTATTATGGGGACCCGACAAATCAGCTGTGAACCATCAGTGACACATGGAGTCAGTCATAGAGGTCATCATGATCATCTTCACACATTACTGCAGTTTTATTGGGTTTCTCTTTGTCACAAAGTACTTTTACACAAGCCATGTATCTGTTGGTCATTTTGAAGTACTTGCACTTCCATTTTCTGTTCATCATTGTAGTTTTTATTCTACATTTATTGTAGTTTTTCAGCAGTGCTGGAATGTTACTACATTCACATTTTCTCATCTGTGCTCATGTTTACAGATTACTGCAGTTTATTAGGTTTCTCTTTGTCACAAAGTACTTTTACACAAGCCTTGTGTCTTTGTATCATTCTGACATACTTCTACTTTACTATTTCTATTTTCTGCTGCTTCATATTTTGATTCCACTACATCTCACTGAACACATTGTACTTTTTTTATTGTTAGTTTTCAGCAGTGCTGGGATCTAGCAAAGTATATATACTCAAGTATTGTTTAACGACAATTTTCAGGTACTTGTACTTATATACAACTATATATATATATATTGATAAATAGCATAAATCAACAAGTAAATTAAAAAAAAACACTGCAAGGAGCTTAAAAAAGCTGTTTTTTAAACGGGACTTCTGTATTATGGAGACCCGACAAATCAGCTGTGAACCATCAGTGACACATGGAGTCAGTCATAGAGGTCATCATGATCATCTTCACACATTACTGCAGTTTTATTAGGTTTCTCTTTGTCACAAAGTACTTTTACACAAGCCTTGTATCTGTTGGTCATTTTAAAGTACTTGCACTAGTATTTTCTGCTCTGTGTGTGTTCATCATTGTAGTTTTTATTCTACATTTATTGTAGTTTTTCAGCAGTGCTGGAATGTTACTACATTCACAATTTCTCATCTGTGATCATCTTCACACATTACTGCAGTTTATTAGGTTTCTCTTTGTCACAAAGTACTTTTACACAAGCCTTGTGTTTTTGTATCATTCATCTTCACTCCATCTCACAATGTACTTTTTCCTCAACATCTATTGTTAGTCTTAGAATGTAGTAAAGTATATTTACTCAAGTATTGTTTAAGGATAATTTTCAGGTACTTGTACTTATATACAACTATGCATATATTGATATATAACATAAATCAACAAGTAAATAAAAAAAAAAGCCCAGAAAGAAGCTTAAAACGGCTGTTTTTTTAAACAGGACTTCTGTACTGAGACTCATCAGTGATCATCTTCACACATTACTGCAGTTTTATTGGGTTTCTCTTTGTCACAAAGTACTTTTACACAAGCCTTGTATCTGTTGGTCATTTTTGAAATACTTGCACTAGTATTTTCTGCTTTCTGTGTTCATCATTGTTAGTTTTCCACAGTGCTGGAATGTTACTACATGTATTCAAGTACTGTTAAGTATAATTGTGAGCATTTCTGTTCCATACTACTTATTATTTCTACTTCACTTTTTAAGGTAAATGTTGTACATCTTAATTCATAAAACATTTGTCTGACAGCTTTAGTTACTTTACAGATTCAGATTATTGATACAAAATATATATATTTTTAAATAAATTGAAGAAATGCTGCAGTTTTATTGGGTTTCTCTTTGTCCCAAAGTACTTTTACACAAGCCTTGTATCTGTTGGTCATTTTGAAGTACTTGCACTAGTATTTTCTGTTGTGTGTGTGTGTGTGTGTGTGTTCATCATTGTAGTTTTTATTCTACATTTATTGTAGTTTTTCAGCAGTGCTGGAATGTTTCTACATGAACTATTGTGAGCATTTCTATTCCATGCTACTTATTATTTCTTATTCATTAAATCTCTAAGGCAAATGTTGTTATCTGTAACTCACAACATTTGTCTGACAGCTTTAGTTACTTTACAGGTTATTGATGAATTATATAAATCAACAAGTAAATTAAAGAAAAAACCCCAACCCCTTAAAACGGCTGTTTTTTTAAATGTGAGTTTTGTATTGAAACTCGGCCAATCAGCTGTGAAACATCAGTGACATCACTCATGTTTACACATTACTGCAGTTTTATGTGGTTTCTCTTTGTCACAAAGTACTTTTACACAGGCCCTGTACTCAAGTATTGAAGTACTTGTATTTGTGTATCATTTTGAGGAACATACTTTTGCTCCTGTACAGTTCATTTAACTTTATATTCTACATTTATTGTAACTCTACAGCAGTGATGGAATGTAGCCAGGTACATTTACTTTAAATAATTGTATTTAAGTACAGTTATATGTACAGTTTTAGTGCTGTTTTAAGTACTGCACTTTTTACAACAAGTAGATTAAAGAAACCCTGCAAGGGGCTTAAAACAGCTGTTTTTTAAATGGGAGTTTTGTATTAAGACTCAGCTAATAAACCTGCAGTAATCTGTAAAAACAAGTATTTGTGTGTAATTTTGGGATGCTTTGACTTCTATGTTCTGCTGTGTGTGTTCATCATTGTAGTTTTTCAGCAGTACTGAGATGTAGCAAAGTACATTTCTCCAGTATTGTATTTAAGTACACTTTTCAGGTACTTGTTTTTAACTTGAGTACTTCCTTTTCCTGCCACATTACTGCAGTTTTATTTGGTTTCTCTTCGTCTCAAAGTCTTGTATTTTTGTATAATTTCTGTATAATTCTGCTCCTCTACTTCTCACTTAACACATTCTACTTTTTCCTCAACATGTATTATTTGTTAGTCTTCAGTAGTGCTGCAATGTAGCAAAGTACATATACTCAAGTATTATGTAAGGACAATTTTCAGGTACTTATACTCACAGGTGCATCTCAATACATTAGAATATGATGGAAAGGTCCATTTCAAGTAGTTCAAGTCAAACAGCCCCAAACAAGTATTGAGTCATATAGATGGACATACTTTTACATATTAAACATACTTTTTAAAATTGGTCTTTTGTAATGTTACTTTTTTTGAGACACTGAATTTTAGGTCTTCATTAAAATTAAGCCATAATCATTATAATTATAAGAAATTAAATAAATTAAGATATGAAATGTTTCATTCTGTGTGTAATGGATCTATATTAATGTGTTATTTCCACTTTTTGAATTGAATTACTGACATAAATAAACTTTTCTGTGATATTCTAATTTTTTGAGATACACCTGTATATACAAATATATATCTAGAAAATACATAAATCAACAAGTAAATTAAAGGAACACTGCAAGGGGCTTAAAACGGCTGTTTTGTAAATAAATTTAATTGCGACCATACAAATCAGCTGTAAACCATCAGTGACATCATTTTGAAGTACTTGTACATTACTATTTGAATTTTTGAAAATTAGTCTATTCACATTGTATCAATTACAGTTTTTATTCTACATGTATTGTTACTTCTTCTTTTTTTAGCAGTGCACTAATTAACTAACTAAGTACATTTACCCAAGAGTTGAATGTAAGTACAAGTCACAGGTACTTGTATTTAACTTGATTACTTGCATTTTATGCCACTTTCTACTTTTACTCTTTCTACTTTTTGAGGTACTTATACTTTACTATTTCCATTTTCTGCTGCTTCATACATCTACTGCGCTACATTTCTACTTTTTATTCTACATGTATTGTTGCTTTTCTGTGCTGGAATGTGTCTGAATATATTAAAGTGCTGTAATTATGTACAATATTTAGGTACTATTACTTCACTGGAGCACTTCTATTTTATGATACTCAGTACTTCTACTTTACTGCCTCTCAAAGCAAATGTTATAACCCACATAATTTATCTGACAGCTTTAGTTACTTTGGAGATTCAGAAAAAATATATAAATCAACAAGTAAATTAAAGAAACACTGCGAGGGGCTTAAAACAGCTGTTTTTTAAATGGCAGTTTTGTATTAAGACTCAGTAATAAACAGGTCAGTCATAGGGGATTTTCATATATTTTATTACTGCAGTTTTATTTAGTTTCTCTTTGTCACAGAGTACATTTACACAAGTCTTGTACCCAAGTATCATTTTTGAAGTACTTCTTAACTTGTACTGATAGTACTCGTGTACTTAAACTGATGATACTTGAACTACATTTAACATTGAACTACTTCATGTAATAATAATGAATATAATACATTTTATTTGTAAGGCACTTTATATTAAAGGAAAATCTCAAACTTTTACTACATTTAACATTTAAGTACTTCATGTAATAACAATAAATATAATACATTTTATTTGTAATGCACTTTATATTAAAGGAAAATCTCAAAGTGCTACAGGCTAAAAGCATAACAGTCTAATTATAAAAAGGATTAATAAGGATAAAACGGCTAAAAACAGAAGAAAAAGTATGTATGTATGTATATATATATATAATAAACACGTACTGTTTTTATAGTTTTAACTTTGGTAATGGACCCAGTTTTCCTTTGTTCGTTACACTTTGGAATAATATTTTAATACACTTTATATAATTAATTAATTAATGCAAAACGCTACAGGTTAAAAGCATAACAGTCTAATTATAAATAGAATTAAAAAGGATAAACGGCTAAAACAGAAGAAAAATTATACATATATATATATATATATATATATATATATATATATATATATATACAAACAAACATGTACTGTTTGGTAGTTTTAACTTTGTTAATGGACCCAGTTTTACTTGCTCGTTACACTTTGGAATTATAATATTTTAATACTTTGGAATGAAAACATTTATAGTAAACTGAAGTATGAAGTTTCACAGAATAAAACGCTCAGTTAAAGTACTATCTGAAGTGCAATACTTGAGTAAATGTACTTGGTTGCTTCCCCTCCTTGTACTGTATCAGGCAGGGGCCCGTGGGGTGAGTTTGGCCCTCCAGCAGATATATTTGGCCCCATGATGAAAGCTTCACTTAACATCAAAACATACATTTACATAATTTTTCATGTCGGGCCAAAATCAGACTTGGCCGTCGTCCCGTTTTGTGAGCAAACTGCAAAGATTGTTTATGAAGCGAGAGACGCTTCACTCCTGATGGTTTTATGTGTCTCACATGTTCACATGTTCCTTCATATCAGGTCAATAAATAAATAAATAATGAACTTTAAAACCATCAGAGACATTAAATCAACCTTTAAGTATCAGATCAGAGTCTGAATAGACAAATAATCAATATTAACTCTGATCAGGGACAGAAAACTTGATGAGACATCCCAAATACGGCTGCATAATTTAACACACTTTTATAAATTAAACCACATAAAAGTACATTAAGTAGTTAAAATGTAAACATTTTTAAAAATGTTTTAAATGAAGGACTTTTACTTATAGTAAAGTAGTGGTATTAGTACTTTTACTGCAGTAAAGGGCCTTAATATTTCTTCCACCACTGCAAAATATAATAAAATCAAATAAATTATGTTTTATGGATCGAGGTCGAGTTTTAACATAAAAACATGATCAATTAAAAGTGATTTTAATAAATAAAACCTCATAACAGTATATTAAATAGTTAAAATGAGCTGTACCTTTACAAAAGGAATTGCTGCTTATATAAATGCATCAATAATAATAATAAACCAATAATATATTTAGAATATATAAAAGAAATCTGCATATCGAGTACTTTTATTTTGATACGTTGAGTACATTTTGATACTTTTGTACTTTTACTTCAGTAAGTTTTGAATGAAGGACTTTTACTTGTAGTGGAGTAATTTCACAGTGTGGTATTAGTACTTTTACTGAAGTAAAGGGTCTTAATATTTCTTCCACCACTTCAAAATGCAATAAATACAATATAAATATTGTGTTTTATTATGGGTCGAGGTCGAGATTTAACATAAAAACATGATATTAAAAGTGATTTTAATAAATAAAACCTCATAACAGTATATTAAATAGTTAAAATGAGCTTTACCTTTACAAAATTATGCTTTGCTGCTTATATAAATGCATCAATAATAATAAACAATCTGCATATCGAGTACTTTTACTTTTGGTGCTTTGAGTACATTTTGATACTTTTGTACTTTTACTTCAGTAAGTTTTGAATGCAGTACTTTTACTTACAGTGGAGTAATTTCACAGTGTGGTATTAGTACTTTTACTGCAGTAAAGGGTCTTAATATTTCTTCCACCACTGCTAAATATAATAAAATAAATATGTTTTATTATGGATAATGATAAAAATGTGTTTCTACACAGTTGTAATTGTACTTCTTCAGATAATAATTATAAAAATGAAAAAATAAACTTGACGGGACATCCTGAAAATGAAACCACATAAAAATACATTAAGCAGTTAATAAGAGCCGTACTTTAACAACTACATAGCTTAATATAACTTGTGTTTTAACTGTTGATACTTTAAGTACATGTTGTTGCTGATACTTCAGGAAGGTTTGAATGCAGTACTT